>NW_023505468.1:0-3037 GCF_004664715.2 Peromyscus leucopus | reverse complement strand
AAAGGGAAATAGAAAAAATGAAGAAGACACAAACAGAGGGAATGCTGGAAATAGAAAATCTGAGTAAAAGATCGGGAACTTCAGATGCAAGTATAACCAACAAAATGCAGGAGATGGAAGAGAGGATCTCTGGCATTGAAGATACAGTAGAAGAAATAATTCATCAGTCAAAGAAAATACTAAAGCCAACAAAGTCATGAACCAAAATGTCCAAGAAATTTGGGACACCATGAAAAGACCAAACCTACAAATTATAGGGATAGAAGAAGGTGAAGAATACCAACTCAAAGGCACGGAAAATATATTCAACAAAATCATAGAAGTAAACTTTCCCAACTTAAAGAAGGAAATGCCTATGAAGATACAAGAAGCCTATGGAACACCAAACAGACTAGACCCCCCAAAAAGTCCCCCTCGACACATAATAATTAAACAACTAAATGTACAGAATAAAGAAAGAATATTAAGAGCAGCAAAGGAAAAAGGCCAAGTGACCTATAAAGGCAAACCAATCAGAATAACACCCGATTTCTCAATGGAGACTTTGAAAGCCAGAAGGACCTGGGCAGATGTAATGCAGACACTAAGAGACCATGGATGTCAGCCCAGACTAATATACCCAGCAAAACTTTCAATCATCATAGATTGAATGAACAAGACATTTCAAGAACAAGCCAGATTCAAAAAATACTTATCCACAAACCCAGTCCTACAAAAAGCACTAGAAGGAAAATTCCAACCAAAGGAAGTCAGATACACACTCGAAAACACAGGCAATAGATAAGCCACAGCAGTAAACCCCAAAGAAGAGAAGTACACACACGCTACCACCAAAAATAACAGGGATGAACAATTACTGGTCATTAATATCCCTTGATGTCAATGGATTTAATTCACCTATAAAAAGACATAGGCTTACAGAATGGATATGAAAGCAGGACCCATCTTTCTGCTACATACAAGAAACACATCTCAAATTCAAAGACAGACAGTACCTAAGAATAAAAGGCTGGGAAAAGACTTTCCAATCAAATGGTCTTAAAAAACAAGTGGGGGTAGCCATCCTGATATCCAACAAAATAGACTTCAAACTAAAATCCATCAAAAGAGATCAAGAAGGGCATTACATCCTCATCACAGGAAAGATCCATCAAGATGAAGTTTCAATTTTGAACATTTATGCCCCAAACACAAGGGCACCCACATATGTGAAAAAAACATTACTAAAGCTTAAATCGCATATAAAACCCCACACATTAATAGTGGGAGATCTCAACACCCCACTTTCACAAGTGGACAGATCTCCCAAATCGAAAATTAACAGAGAAATAAAGCACTTAACTGATGTCATGACCCAAATGGACCTAATAGATATCTACAGAACATTCCATCCTAAAAAAAAAGAATATACCTTCTTCTCAGCACCCCATGGAACTTTCTCTAAAATCGACCACATACTTGGCCACAAAGCAAATCTCAAGAGATACAAAACAATTGGAATAACCTCCTGTGTTCTATCAGAACACCATGGTTTAAAGTTAGATTTCAACAACAACAAAAACTACAGAAAACCTACAATCTCATGGAAACTGAATAATGCTCAACTGAATCACCAATGGGTTAAGGAAGATATAAAGAAAGAAATTAAAGACTTCCTAGAGATCAACGAAAATGAAGACACCACATACCCAAACTTATGGGACACTATGAAAGCAGTGCTAAGAGGGAAATTCATAGCACTAAATGCCCACATAAAGAAGTTGGAGAAATCTCACACTAGTGACTTAACACCACACCTGATAGCTCTAGAACAAGAAGAAGCAAAGTCTCCCAGGAAGAAAAGATGCCAGGAAATTATCAAAGTGAGTGGTGAAATTAATAAAATAGAAACTAAGAGAATAATACAAAAAATTAATGAAACAAAGAGTTGGTTCTTTGAGAAAATCAACAAGATATACAAGTCCTTATCTAAACTAACCAAAAGACAGAGAGAGAGAATCCAAATCAACAAAATCAGAAATGAAAAGGGGGACATAACAACAGACATTGAGGAAATCCAGAGAATTATAAGGTCATATTTCAAAAACCTCTACTCCACAAAACTGGAAAACCTAAAAGAAATGGACAATTTTCTGGATAGGTACCACATACCTAAGTTAAATCAAGACCAGATGATCTATTTAAATAGTCCAATAACCCCTAAGGAAATAGAAACTGTCATTAAAAGTCTCCCAACCAAAAAAAGCCCAGGACCAGATGGTTTCAGCGTAGAATTCTACCAGATCTTCAAAGAAGAGTTAATACCAATACTCTCTAAATTGTTCCACATAATAGAAACAGAAGGAACATTACCAAACTCCTTCTATGAGGCTACAATAACCCTGATTCCCAAACCAAACAAGGATACAACAAAGAAAGAGAACTACAGACTGATCTCCCTCATGAACATTGATGCAAAAAATACTCAATAAAAATACTGGCAAATAGACTCCAAGAACACATCAGAACAATTATCCACCATGATCAAGTAGGCTTCATCCCAGGGATGCAAGTGTGGTTCAACATATGAAAGTCCATCAATGTAATACACCATACAAACAAACTCAAAGAAAAAAAACCACATGATCATCTCACTAGATGCAGAAAAGGCATTTGACAAAATCCAACACTCCTCCATGATAAAAGTCTTGGAGCGAATCAGGAATACAGGGAACATACCTAAATAATAATAAAGGCAATTTACAGCGAGCCAACAGCCAACATCAAATTAAATGGAGAGAAAATCAAAGCAATTCCACTAAAACCAGGAATGAGGCAAGGCTGTCCACTCTCCACATACTTATTCAATATAGTACTTGAAGTTCTAGCCAGAGCAATAAGACAACATAAGGAGATTAAGGGGATACAAATTGGAAAGGAAGAAGTCAAGCTTTCCCTATTTGCAGATGACATGATAGTATACTTGAGTGACCCCAAAGATTCCACCCAGGAACTGATAAAGCTTATAAACACCTTCAGTAAACATAGCAGGATACAG
>NW_023505467.1:0-18696 GCF_004664715.2 Peromyscus leucopus | reverse complement strand
GAATATACGTCAAATTGATCATCGAGAGGAAGAACATGAAAATGTGTTTTTCAGACTGGAAGATTAATTGAACGCCTCAGCATTGTTATTAACTTTGCAGAACGGGTACCAATTTCTAAACATCCACATCTCAAAATGCTTCGGCTTTCATTTAAGACAATGAGTCCAGTGAATGTCTGACTGGGTCAGGAAGGTACACTGCAAGTGTTTTGGCACGTCTCTCCTGTGTTCCTCATCTCGATTTCTCAGAGTATTTCTCTCCCGTTCTTCCTCTTCATATTAGTTGGGCATTGTGTAGCTCTATTTCAGTGACACAGAAGAGGAAAAACAATGTTCAGGCTTATTTTTATTTTTTAAACATTGGAGATGGGCTCTGTTTTCCTGGGTTCGAGCCAGGGCTGATAGAACTGTGTATGGCCACAACACATGTAGTGTGATTGAGTACTGCCAGAGAGTATGTACAGACACACAGACCTTTCTAGCACTGCACAAAACAGATCAGAAGTTGGGAAACAAGACTAGGAAGAGGAACGGAGCAGGATGGAGAAAAATGATAGTTCTTGATGAATGACAAGGAGGTAGACCATCAAAGCAAGGAAGGGGCTAGTGGGTTGTTCTGGTGAGTTGTTTTTTTAACTTCAACTTGACCTAACCTAAAGTCACCTGGGAAGAGAGACTCAATGAAGTCTAGATCATGTTGGCCTATGGGTGTGTTGATTAAGTGATATTGGGAAACCCAGCTCACTATGAGTAACACCATTCCCTAGGCTGGGCCCTGAATGTGTAAGAGTGATGAAAACTAGCTGGGTATGAGCAAGCGGGTGTCACGGTGTATCTCGTTTCCCTTGCCCTTGACTGTGGGTGTAAGGTGGACTGGTTAGCTGAGTTCCTGCCTTGGCCCTTAGTTTGACTCTCAACCTGCAGCTGTAGCAAGTGAATCCTTTTTCCTTGCCGTGTTGAATTTTCATCAGGACTTTTATCCCAGCAACAGAAATGAAACTTGAACGAGTTCTGATGAGTTGCGGGAGGTGAGACACAGCAAGAGAAGCCCATGGGTTTCTGTTATGGTTCTCGAAGGGTAAACTTCTGGGAGCCAACTGGATTGTGGTTTTTCACAACAGAGAGCAGGCAGAAGGCCTTGGGAAGAACACAATGATTTAGAGAGACTACCACAGAAATAGAAAAGACTGTCAGTCAAGGCAGAAACCAGGAGCTGTAGAAAAGAGAAGCCAGGGGAGGCTCTACCTGGAATCAGAAAAAGAAAGCAATAAATGTTGTTTGTTTTTTTAACTAAAAAGAGGCATCAGCTTCCCCCACACCCCTCAGACCTAGCCAGTCGGAGGGAGAGGCTTCTCCTGCGGTGACTGGGCAGAGAGCTCCAGTAGCTGAGGAGATATGGTGGCATCTTCCTCTCTTCCCTTTGCGCTTGACCATGCACATCCTCAGGTGCGTGGATAAGATGGACGATTTAAATGAAGGCCCCAAATGAACAATGTTCTACCTCAGAAAACTCGCATCTGGGGACCCTTTTTAAGGGCAAAAATTCAAACAGTCTTGGGAAAGGATTATTAGACTCATCATGAATGAAATGTCACAAGCCATTAATTTCATGAAACTCCAACCAAATCACAGTCAAACCATGAAAAACAGAGGAGAAAAAAAAGTTCAGAAATCACTAAGACAACACTAATTTCAAAGCATAATTAATGAATTCAACTCAGTCCTCTTAAAAACATGCTCTATTGTATTTGAAGCTTAGTTGCTTAATTAGTTTTTGCATTTTCTCTTAAAAGCTGTGGAAACATGGTCTCAGAGTTTCAATTAATTGGGGAGTTAGAAGCCCCAAAGGAGTAGGTCAAAGCAGAAGCAGCCAGCCAGAGGGCTCTTGCTTTCTGTTGCTCTGAAGATTGGGCTGTACTCATGAATGTGGCCTACAAGGGACCACAGGATGAAACTTGTCTCTCTACACCTGGCCACTCACATTCTCTGTTGCTTATAGGCCGCATGTCCCTCTGGCTTGGAGAATAGCTGCTTCCCATTTATTTTGCTATGTTGACAACTCCTCCTGATGTAGGTTTGGTTTTAGAGCTCAATATCTCTGGGAGTAAAATCTTCCCTCCTGCTGTCTGTGAGCTCCCCTGCACTGAGCCTGTCTTAGCAGGCCACTGTAGTGATTTAGATGTCTATTTACCAAACCATATAGTCCTCACTGGACTGTGAATTCTACCCTGTGTTCGACAGGACTTTGTATAATATAGCGTCATGGAAGACTTGTTTCATAGGGTCTCATGTTAGCTGTGGTGGTGGTGATGAACAGAACTGTAGGCTCCCTTGTTTTCTCTCAAGTGCCTGTTTTCTCCCATTTGAGTGTGGTTTTCACATTGTTTAAGCAGGGCCCTCGGGTGTTTGAAAACCAAAGCCTTTAGCTGTCTTCATAGATCTCATCCAGCTTTTAAATACTGGTTTGAAAAGGTGGTTGTTATTAAAACTCCCAATCCTTCCTGGGTCACCCATGGTTGTTCTTACAGGAGTATCTAATAGAATAGGAGACCTTTAATGCGGTGTCTTAGGACCTGGTTGCTCGTAAATAGTTGCCTCTAAAGGAACTTCTTGTTGCTTTGGAAATTCGTAAACATCCTTGAAAGCCACCTTCTTCGTGGAAGGGCCATTTTCAGTGTAAGACAGATACATCGATTCTGCTTTTTATTTGTCTCAACCAGGAAACTTTTTAGTCCAATGGTGTAATATATTTTTCATTTTACACCATAATATTTGCTACATTTTTCACTAAATTATGTGCAGTTTGGTTTCAGGATGATCTAAGAATAAGAAAAAAGGAGGAAAATAAATAAATTCACTGTTTTCTACTGGGAGTAGAAGTCACTCTGCATTTAAACGCCAGACATGGAGGTCTGACTTCTCCAGCGGCACGTGGCACCCACCGGAGGGAGACAGTGCAGTGCCTGGGTCAGTATTACCATTCAGCGGTTTTTAATTAGTCACCCAGCTTTGAACCATGCTGTCCAAGCCCCTTACCACATGCAGATTTTGAAGAGTTGAATGTGACTGGCCTGGGTTAGGATGAACCAGAAATGTAAACATATGGCCAACCACTTCAAAGAACACTAAAGGAATTCAAAATATTTCATATTTGTCCCTATAAATCATCTCATGTAATTACATGTTGAAAGATAATCTGAATTTATATAAATGAAAACCATTTTTAAAAGGGCCAGAGACATGGATCAGCAGGCAAGAGTGCTTGCTGCTTGCGAGGACCTGAATTCAGTTCCCAGCACCGATACTGGATGCTCACAACTGCCTTTAACTCCAGTAAGAGAAATCAAACTCCCTTCTGGCCTCTGAGGGCCCCTGCACACCACCTACACACGTATGTAATTAAGACACACACACATAAATAAAATATAGTCTTTTAGAGGGGACACTATTAAAATCAGTCCGTTTGCTTCTTTTTTTTAACTTTAATGTGGTTCCAGGAAACTTGAGATTTTGTATGTGTTGTTTCTTTTCTCATTGTTGTGGTAAATAACTGACAACAGCAATGGAAGGAAGAAAGGTTTTATTCCGACTCATCATGTCGGAGGTTTCAGTCTGCTGTGACGGGAAGGCATGGGGGTAGGGTCGCCCACTGTCTGTCTTTGGGAGTGTGAGCCAGGTGGTCACATCACAGTGGTCAATAAACCAGGGATGAGTAGAGACATTGAAGGCCCAACTCTGCTGACTGACATCCTCCAGCCAGGTCTCATGCTCAAAGGCCCCACAATCTCCAGAAAGAGCAGCTGGAGATCAAGTACAGCAAACACAGCCTGTGGGGTGCTGTGGACTCCAGCCATGAGGAGCACATGACTCGCTCTGTGGTTTGATGGATGGCGCTGTTCTAGCTAGGGTCTAGAATAACGATGAGTTCTTATTTCCATTGGTAAAAAAAAATAAAGTCACTGTAGTTGGTAAAACTTGTGACTGAGTGACATTCAGAGATGAATTCCCAGAGGTTGTTAATTGTACCTAACTTCTCAGGATGAATCACAAGGGCATTACTACTTCTCAAGGAGTGGCTGGGAATTCATGGTATAGCTCTGGCACTACGAGGACTCAGTGAAATGTGTGAAAGAAGTGGCTCTGACTAATATTCTTGTAATGAGTAGGTGTGAGTGCAAACAGGGACATTTTCAAATGTTACATAAACTTGTGGTGGATGTTAATTACCTGTACATTCAGTGAGAGGACCAGAGGACCTCGCGCATTCTGTGAACTCTTGTGTGAGCTGTTCTCACATAGCTGCTACTCTCCATCCTGGATTTCCAAATGCAACATTTTCCATAATCAGCATGCCAGCCTTTGTATCCATTCCTTATTCTTGGATATTGGAGTACTTCCATTTCCCTACAACTTTCAATGTTGTTGTGATAGATAACTGGAAAAATTCCCATATTTGACTTCCCAAGGATGTCAATTTGATTTTAAAGGAGATTATAAATTGCCTAAGTGTGGAAAACTAGTTCAGCTTTCTGCCCCACACTGAACCACTATCCAAAGAGAAGGCGTTAGCTGCAAGCTTCCTCCTCAACCTGTTTTTATTTCTTTAGGATGGGAAAAGACTTACTTAATGTTGACATGAAGTGTTTTCTGTTTGTGAGAATATTGACAATATAAACAACAATAAGACTGAGGCGGCTTGAATGAGATGCCCCCATAGGCTCATATGTTTGAGTACTTAGTGCCCAGTTGGTGAGACTGTTTTGGAAGGATAGAGGTGTGGCTGTGTTTGGAGGATCACCAGGGGCAGGGTTTGAGGCTTTGAAAACCTCCTACTCCACATGTTCTCTCTGCCTCCTACTTGTGGATCAAGATGTGAGCGCTCACTGTGCCTGCCTCCACACCTTCACTCCACTGTCCTGACTTCAACGCTCTGGAACTGTAACCCAATTAAACGGTTTCTTTTACAGTTGCCTTGGTCGTATGTTTCAGCAGAGAATAGAAAAGTAACTAGTGGATCAAGGCAATGTATAGAAGGAAGAGTTTATTCCAGTTTTATGAACCAGACTGCTAAAAGTCCATAAATGGAGGAAATGCAGCAGGATCAGGAAACTGAGGGAGATACAATTTCTGAACTGCTAACATCAAAGCAAGAGAGGGTGAACTGGAAGCGGGTGAAGCTGTATGTTTCAAACCCTGTCTCCAATGACCTGCTTCCTCCTGCAAGGCTGCCTCCCAAAACTCCCGCAAACAGTGCCATCAACTGAGAACCAAGTGTTTTAAATGCACGAGCCATGGGGGACATCACTCACTTAAACCTCACAATGGCCAACAGACATGTGGGGACTATTTCAGTTTCAATATCTAGATCCCTTCATTATTAAGGTCTTGAATGCATGTTTTTGTTCATTGATTATTTTTTTTAAAATTTCAGATTTGTGTGTGTATTGTTTTTGTTGTGTTGTGTACATGTGCTACATAACATGTGTGCACATGCTGTCACTTGTGTTCATGGTTTAGAGACTATTGATATGTGTTGTTTGGGTCCTTTGAACTGGAGTTTTAGTTAGTTTGGCATTGTCTTGTGTAGTTTTTATCTATATTAGGGTTGATGTTTTTAGCTTCGAACCCTTGTATTTTCTTTCTATTGTAGGATATTTTCTCTTTAAATATTGATTTCTACTGTCTCTTAGTTCACTTTTTCTCGTCTCTGCATATTATATTTTTATTTTTGTATGTCTATTTGTATCAGATCTTATATGTATTCTGGTTGCTGTATCGTGTCGTCATAAATGCAAACATATGCATAGTGACTGTTTAGTTGAGGAGTTGTGCATTTGTGTTTAAAGTCAGTCAGAGTTTTCAGTTCATTAGTGAAATGATTTTTTCCTGGAGAGAAAGGTTCTCTTGATGTGCTGCATCGGATTTCATCATATTTTAAAGAGGTGTGAAAGCTTCAAAACGAGTTCAACATTCGTGAAATGTATTGTCTCTAATCACGGTCTCTTCGCCTCTGGTCTAATGCAAACTGCAGCCGAGCACTGCCAAAAGTGAGCGAACAGCAAGGCACCAGTACACCAGCACAGAGTGCTCTAATGGTTATGAACTTCTTAAAAATATAGCGTCTCATTAGCAGGTGTTGTGAATCGCTTGTAGCCAGAGTGCGCAGAGTTAAAGAACAAAAACGTTTCTGAGCCTCCAAGCGATTCTCACCACTGTGGTGGCATCAGGAATTTGGTGTGTTAGTTGTCTAGTGTTTGATTGGTGTAACCGTTATGTTTTCTTGTGCATGTTTTTATACTTGTTTGTGTTAATATGCCAGTAGTACTGCTACCTTTTTTTTTTTTTTTTTCTGGTACTTGTGTAAAAATTGTTTCATTCTTCTTATTTTATAGGTCTGTCTCTTTTTTTTTTTTTTCTTTTTCTATCTGTTTACTGTGTGTTTTTGAGGCAATCTGTAACATGGGGCTTTTAGTTTACGAGTCGTTTTTGTTGTGTTGTTTGGTTCATCGATATCAATCTGATGGACTGAAAAAGCATGAGACTTTTCTTTTTTTGGTTCCAATGAATGGGTTTTCTTCTCATGATATTGAATCATGTTGTTTTTGTTGGCCTGTTGTGGGGGTTTGTGGTGTTGTTTTTGATTCTTAAGTTGTAGTATATTAGTTTTTTTCTTATTTTGGAGTGCTTATGTTCTTTGTTGGTATTTAGAATCGTTTCGTTTTTTCTATTTTATTGTTATGTGTCTAATGCTTCAGAATAAGTTTATTTTGGAATCTTATTTTATGTGTTTATGATGGTGTGGTGGTTGTGCATTGTATAATTGTGGATGAAGAATGTTAGAAGTAAGGGGCGGGTCGTTGGGACTGGGAGTTACAGCATTGGAGTCCATTGGATGGGAAGTCGTGTTCGCTTCTAGAACACTTTCTAAGTTACTCCCACTGCTGTTCTGCTGATCGGTACTTTGCGTAGCCTCTCGTCTGTTTGGTCATCCTCCATCTGCTGATTCTCCTCCACAGTGATCAGGTCGGTATCTCGTGGCACCTATGTGCTTGCTTCGGTGGCCCCAGTGACGCTGCTGTATCCGGTGGCCACAGGTGACTGCTGGCTGATCGTGGCACAGTGTATGCTGGCTATCGGTGGCAGCTCCAGTTGTCGTGTATCTGACTGACATGCTGCAGCACTTCGAAAGCACTCTGAGAAGACACGGAGCATTTAGAACCGTCCCGGTATCTGTGATCTCTCTTTGCCTATGCTCAGAATGACTAAGCATGTTGCTCCATTTTCTAGTGACTGGCTCCGAACTACTTATTCTAGTGGATGCCCTAAGAGACTACTTATATCACATCTGAGCTTGTACTTCCTCTTTATTGTCTGTTCACACCAATCTCTAGTTTTTTTTCCCTCGCTTGTAGGACTCAGTGAGCTTCCCCCAACTCCATGGTGATACTGTGCTCATAGGTGGTAACTGGACATAATCATTGAAAATTCTTTCATGTTCTGGACTTATCATAGTGGTAAGCCTTACAGAGGATAGGTCAGGTAAGAGTCGTGTGGCTTGGTTGTTGGGTATATTGTAAAGTGCTCAGTAAATGACTGCTTATTCTTCCCACATGAAGCCGCTGCTGCATTAGCACATCGTGTCACCCTCAGAGTGAGTCATGTTTGGCAGTTCTTCAGTGTTTCTGTGGCCTACATCCAAAGGGTTGCAGAAGCTGCTCATCCAAGGGCTGCAGGATGCTCTTCCCCCAGGGTCTGCAGGAGGGATGCCTCCTCCGAGTCTGGAGTTCCTCTCTCGTTTCTTGTGTGAGTCAGTTATTACTGATCTTTTAGAGTGGCTTGGCTGGGGACGTCAGGTCCTGCTCTGTGAGAGTTCAGATCAGAACATGCAACAGTTAAACCCTTCAGCGCTGCCCGAGATGTTTACTAGTGTGAGTCTGAAGCTCTAGGATGTTAAAATCCTGTACAGGATCTGGTGGAAAGGATGAGACAACAAGAGGTTTGGAAACATGAAGATCAGAATTCATATTCCTCAGATTGTGCTTACTATCACAGGCTTGGAGGAGTCTGTTATTTTCCAGGTGTGCTAGATAAAGCCTGTTTCTCTCTTAGAAAGTATGTTTGATTATTCGAGAAGTCACACAGATGTATTAGTTAACTTTGTATCTTTTTGACTATGAGGGATGGCTATCGAGTTGAATGACTGTATGGGTGCTCCTGAGTCTGGAGCCTAAGCTTGTCTTGGGTGCTGTAAAGCAAAGTATGAGTCAGATAGCGAGCCTCTGGCACATAGAATTGGTACTCACGGTCTACAGGGTTTTGGTTTAGCTAATGACGACAAGAAGCAATTTTAATGGCTACCTCTTCCTTACATACTTGTGGAATGAAGAGAGGGATAACATTTCCCAAACCAAAACTAAATAAGTCCAAAAAGATTTATAGTCAAGTGAAAAATAGGCATGAAAAAATATAAGGGAAAGTTAGAAAATAGGAAATTTAGTTACAAGATGAGAATGTCCAGACACTGAGCCAAATGTTAGCTCTTGAGTGAAAAATTTCTACAGATGCTGCAGGATCTAAAAAGACCAGAGAAAGCGGAATATTTTAGACGTCGAACAATCCTGCCAAGATCCAATGAATTGGGGAGAAAAGCGGGAGATTTGTACGCTGGCTTTCTGGGTATCTGTGGTTAGATTCCTTGGGATGAGATCGGAACTAGAGGAACCAGTTGGTGTTGAGAGGAAACAACAAAAGGAACTGACGTCACCCAAGCATGACAGCAAGTTAGGTCTTCTTCTGGAGGCCATGATCATAGGTGTTAGAGTCGGAGACGAGGGAAACGGAAACTACAGATATGGGAAGGTGTCGGCTGAGGCAAGAGGCAACATGAGCTCATGCTGTGCGCACAAGACCAGTGATGAAAGTGACAAAGCAGCAGGGGGCTGGGAGCTTGCGAGGACGGTTTGACGATCTTGTGTCCAGACACAGGAAAAGGTGGAGAGGAGATGAAGTGATTCCAGTCAGGTTTCTTCTCAGTCCTGATCTTGTGTGCAGCACACACACACACACACACACACTACACCACAAGCACCAATAGCAAACATTGTTTTAAAAGTTGGATTTTCAAAACAGGGAATTGTTTTTTTCTTTACTAAATTTTCTACTTACTCATCATGCACACAGACGTCCTCTTCCTCTCCCCCCACCTCCTTCCAAGCCACCCGGGCATCCACATTCCGCAAGATTGAGGTCTTACCGAGGAGGTAGCAGAGCTCAGCTCACTGAGCGGAGCTTCAAGCACCTTACCACTGACGATAGGGCTGTGCCAATGTGTCCACATAGGCACCGATTCCAGAAGCCTCCGCACCAGGGAAGATCACGAGTCCCGCTTGTCTGGGTGCCTCCCAAATAGTGTTGAAAGATTAAACAACATGTTCCTGTCCAGAGGGCTAGTCAGTCCCATGGGGGCTCACAGAGACAGTCGACAGCTTCTGGTTTCCATTGAAGTGTGGTGGTATTCTGCACATCTTCGCCATCGATGATGACATCTCTTCGGAAGTTACTCTCTCCTCTCTCTCAATGGATTCGAACTCAGCTAGTGGGCATTGGCTGTGGATTCTGTATTGCTCACTATGCAGTGGACAAAGTCTTGTATGACAGCTGGTTTTTCTGGCGATAACAGAGTAGACTGGTCCGGCATCACCCTGACCAACGCTAGCAGACCTAAGGTGGTTCAAACCTTGTGGTCTGAGAGCGCCCTAGTACGTTGCTCTCTTTCCCGATGAATGTCTCATGTATTCATTGTATTTCATCCCTACCGTCTTCTGAACTGAGAATCTTTTGTAAGAAGGAACGGTCACGACAAACGACAGCGCTACGAATGGAAAAGATCATTCAAATCCTCCATCTGACAGAGGGGTGAATTCCCAAATATATAAAGAAACTCAAAAGCTAGAATAAAATCCTGAAACAATCCATTTAAAAATATGGCTACAAGAGTTATTAGAGTATTCTATACAGAGAGAATTCAAATGTGAAAGACTTATAAAGAATTGCTCAACAATTCTGAGATATCGCATCTTACCTGTGGAATGGCTTAAGACATAAACACTGAGACAGCTTATGTTGGAGAGGATGTGGAGTAAGGGGAACACGTCTCAGGTTGGTGGAGTGCAAGAACTTGTCATGCACTTTCCTGAAATAGTATGTGTTCTCAGTATAAGTCTGGGAAATAGATTCTTCCTCACATGACTCGTTTATATCCGACTCTTGGTCATATACCCAAAGGAATAGCTCAATTCTTACCAATGAACACACCAAATGTTCATGAGACATATATTGTATTAACGAGAACTGAATAAACATTAGATGCCCTCAAGACTGAAAGAATGGATAAAGAAAATGTGGCCATATATAACAGAGGATGTTTTTAAAAATAATATCATTGCATAAAATCAAATCATGAATACTTGATTGATTTTTTTTCTTTTCTAAAAACTTGATTGGGAAATTGTTAATAAATTCAGGAGAGGTTTAAAGTGATATTAATTGTAATGCAGGTTGATTTTTCTATAACAAACAGATTATTTACTAGTTAGCTTCTAAATAATTTGGAAGCAGGTACTGTAGTAGATAAATAAACAAGGAATAGGCTTGAGTGCATTTAGAGGTACAAAGTTAGACAAGAGGCTTTGCAACCTGAATGCAAGTATTTGTCCTGATTTTCAAGAAAAGGGAAATGGATTCTGAATATTGAAAATGTGGCTTCTATTCTGAATAAAATATGAGTGCCTGTTAAGTAGTCAGCACAGCAAACCGTCAAGTTGACAGTGACGGCTTACAGGGATGCTAGCAGGCTAACACAGGCCAAGACACTCCGTTGGAACCTCCTCCTTTCCCTGCCCTTCTCATCCAAGGTCTCACTTTTACCCAGGCTCATCTTGAATTCATGATTCTGCTGCCTCTGTTTCCAAGTACTCGGGTTATAGACACAGGCCACTGTGCTCAGCCTAATGTAATCACTTCTTAAATTGATTTCCTAATGTTAAAATAACACGGAAGAATTAGAAACAGAGAGTCTACAGTAAATGCATTTAGATGCAATATCATTCATTCAGAATATTTTCCAATAGATTACAGTACTGTCTAATTTGATAATGAACTTGCATTTTCCTAAGAACAGTTCAAGGCATCTGGGAAGTGCCTGAACTGACCAGTAAGTGCCTTCACTTAGTCTCTGATTAGAATATAAACTCAATTCTCCTGCTCATCCGACAGGAATTTATCCCAGAGACACTTTCTGTGAATTATCCAGCCTCTGTCCTTATTGACATTTCCATGAGAGTGAGCAACACACATTTCAAACAACACGTCCAGGTCCAGCCTGGAGCTCCTTCAGCCTGCGTTCGCCTCTGCAGAGGAACAGTCTTGCATCTCCCTCACAAGCTGTCTGCCGCTGTCCTCCAGAAGCTACATCAGAGCCCATCAGATCCTTTGTCTAGTGGGACATGACCCCTCTCGCCACGTCATCTTTGTGACATGCACCGAACACCGTGCTCACCACAATCTAGATTCTGCTCCATCTCGTCTCTCCTCCTCATCTTACAAACTGTTCTCAGGTCGTCCTTCAGATGTGTAAGTCAGGTTTGTGAACTGGCTCTGCCCAGCGTGCTTTCCAGAGCCTTTCCATTTCCCAAGTGAAAGCGCGAGTCCTTCTGGTCACGGGATCGGCCATGTGGTGTACCCTCCCCCAGCTGCTGCCTTCCACAGCTGGTTTCCTCCTCTCTCCCACCACTGTGCTGGTCTGAGCAGTGATCTCGAGCTGCCCATGGCTCTCAAAACTGTTTCCTTCCCAGCACCCATGCAGCATTCTATCTAACGCCCTCCAGGTCTTTTGTCCAGGTTTTGACCTTCTCAGACCCACCATGACGTTTAGAGTTTCGTTTCCCCATGTAGTTCAGCCAACTGTTCTGGTTATCGTTTGCTCTTGTCTGCAACACAGTCAGCAACTTATTGTCCCCATCACTATGATGAAAATTTCACAAGAACAATACTTTTTTGGTGTTGTTTCTAACAAAAGGTAACTCTAGATAAATAGAAATGAGTGAAAATATTCATAATTGTGTGCTGATGGTTATTCAGAGGGCTCTTTTCCCTGCTGGTTCTAGTGTCTGTTTAGAATCTTGCAGCATGCCTAATACAGCTGTTTTCTCACTGGCTTAGTGACTGTGCCATTGTTTACATTCATTTAGTTTATGCTATATGTTGGTATATATTTTTATTTTAGGATATTTCCTGCCGTTATTGTAACATGGATTTTCAACTCTACTTTCTTTGTTCCCCTGGGCCTGGTCATGTTTGTGAAAGAATTTAGGTAATACATCCCGAGGTGTGAGTAAAATACAGTTTATCAAAAGCAGGGTGGGCTCACTTGGGAGGTAGGGCTGGACAGTGCCAGGGATTACAGATTAGTTTTCTGAAATCTCTCAAAGCAAGCAGCTTTCCTCAGGCTTTGGTCTGCACAGCTTGTCTTCAGCCAATGTTTAAATAACTGGAGAATTTGGACCCAGGGAACCTACAGTAAGGGGTTATTTAGTTGCAGTTTCTCATCCACAGTGTTTTCCAATAGAATACAATGTGACCTAATTTGATGATGAATTTACATTTACTTCCAGAAGGGGCTCAGTGGTGCATATTCTAAAAGTTGTCTCTGTTCCCTTCCAGAAACCCTCCACTGTGCTGTGATTTCATGGAGTTTAGGAATTATGATTTCAGGTTTAGACAGGTATGTAATCACAGTTACAGATAATCCAGGATGTCATGGCTCCTTCCAGACCTAGAAATATGACTCAGGGCACTCTTTCACCAGTAATTGAGTCTTACAGTTCTAGTACTCTGTCGGCTGCTGACCATGAAGGAAGGTCCAGCCTCTATGCCCTCCAGGCCTTTAAATATCTAACTAGCTGCCCAATAGGACCTCTTCAGTTATCCTTTCTCTGTTTCTGCTGGGACATTGACTAGGGGACAGCATATCTTTTCAATTGCTTGTGTTCTTTAATACTTTGAATTTTGTTTTTCTGTGTTTCATCTGGACAACCCATTTATCATTCCATCGTGGAGTCTATTTTCAGCTTTGCTCACATGTTGTTATCATCCACAAAGATGGGCATAGCACAAGGGCCTTCTTGTGTCGTCCAGGGCAGAAGGTCACAGAGTTGTTTCTGACAAAAAGTAAGAGGGGAAGAAGGAAGCTGAACTGTCTCTCCCTTAGGACCTGCCTCAGAAATAACCAACCCTTCCCTCCATCTGCACACACATGTACCCTGACAGCTGCGCACCATCGCCAAATCCCGCCCTGAAGCTCTACGCTCAACTGCTGCGTGGGGCACGTCAAGGTTCCAGCTGGGGAATGTGTGAAAAAACATCCACACACAGTGCAACTGGTTACCTGCTTTATGCATTTGTGTATGGGTGCTTTCTTCATCTTGCCACTACCCCCAGTTATTTTATTTTCAGTTGTTAACTTTGATATTTGGACTCTGAAACAGCTAAGTCTGCAGTTTGTGTTTGGCCCTGACTCATGATGCATTTAGTTTTAGTTTTTAGTTTTTTTGAAGTATAGGGTCATATTTACCTGATGCTAATCTGTGGGGTTGATGTGTGCCTATACATTTTGTCATAGTGAATTACATTTACCTTTTGTTCTGATAGCCTGGGACGCTACCAAACTAGGCACTCTGTGGCTTATTTGGATTGATATAAAGGCCTTAAGCTCGGGTTCCCGTCCTTATGAATTAGCCAGAGCTTGGTCGTAGCTGTAAGAAAACTGTAAGTTGTTCTCCTTTGACATAACCCACTCTCTCTTTCCATCCGAACTAACAGGGTTCACTTTTCACTTTTTGGAAGCTACAGTAGAGATCCTATTCCATTTTGCAAGCCCGAAGCTCTTGAAAACAGTGCTTTACTCATGATCTATTTGGTGGAGGGCTCTTTAAGAAAATTTGCCAGAACAGCATTCTATGGAAGCCATCATTTTCCCTCAAAGCCACTCCAATCAGGCTTTCTTCCCCATCATTCATTCATAAAATTACACTTGTCAAGGGACAGCAGCAGCTTTCCACACTGCCGATCCCATGATCATGTCCTTTCCTCCAGTCTCAGCACAATTTCTCTTACCTTGTAATGACAGCGTTAGCATTCAACGTTCCTCATCAAACCCGGGGAGCAGCTGAGATGGGAACTGCTTGATTTTTCAAGATGCATTTTTCATATTCGATGAATAAGAAGATGGCTGAGTAGATGTTCAGTGGGCCTGCTCTGAGAGCTGAAACTTACTTAGAATCGCTGCCACATGTGAGATTCAGAATCCAAACGAATAAATACAGTACTGACATAAATATAAGAAAACAGTGTCACAGAAAGCTCACTGTGCTCATATACAGCAGCTAACACTGTGTCTTCCCAGGGAAGATGCTCCTGATGTTAAGGCTGAGGCATGTTCAAAGAAGTTACCGCCCACCCGTCAGTACTACCTCGTGTTGGGTGATGCTGTTCTTGTTACCTTGCTTCTTGGTGATGTAGTGTCCATAGACCCTCCACACTTTAAACCCTAATAGATACTACTATCAGCCAAAGCTGTCCTTGGTGAAATTCTACAGTTCCCAGTCTCAATAAACATTAATAAAGACTAAATGCTGCCATTATAGGTTAAAGTATTTGCCTTGGAAACACTCTCTTAAGTCAGATGGAGAAGTGGTGAACAGTGCTTTGATCATCCCAGCTGAATTATCAGGCTGAGGTTCTGAGTACACAGGCAAGGCTGTCTACTTTTGATAACACACTGTGGATTGTCTTGATTTTCCATCTAGTCTAAATCATTTTCTAGTGTTCATTCTTAGCCTGATTATATGAGTGATAGATTTTAATTTGTCTGTTTAAAATTTATCAAGTGTCTGCCTTTGGAGAAGGAGTCCAGAGCAATGTCAAGGGAGAGGCCTAAAGTTTGGGTTTTATCTCCTCAGTTGATTTTAAAGGTCAGTTTTCTTTTCCTTCACCCTCTCTTTTGTTTTCATTTTAAATTTTTTGTATTTTAGGTGGATATACAATATAGTCAGTCATGTAAATGACTTAATGAGCATACATGTCATTCTGGTGGTGCAGTTCAGTGGTGGAGCCCTCACTGATCATTTGTAAGACCCTGGATTAAATACGCAGCACCGCTAGCGAAGAAGAATTCGGGAGGGTTTCAAAAGAATGGATAAAATCCCATGGTATCTGAGCTGTAGATACGAGCAATCCAGAGTGTTTACTAGAAATAAGTTGAAGGAATGATACTGGTGTGGCTAGAGCGGCAGGTGGATGGAATCTGATAGAGAATAGCATGTGCCACTGAGGGACCACGGAGCAGTGAATTAATATAGGTGTGGTTTTGCTTGGGAAGACCGTGATTGGCAGTGGGAGTTACTTCCTAGCAATACTCAGTAGTACTTCTGCTGGGGATACAAAGATAAACAAGACATTTCTATTCTCAGAGAACCTCTGCTGTTATGAAAAAAATGGATTTGGGGTTGAAAAATCAGCTCATAGACTTATAATTATCTCATTGAGAGACTAAACATTTGAATGATGGCAGTAACAGGAGAAATGGATAGGAGTGGGCAGAATCAAGAGGCATGCTAGAAAATCACAAATAGGGCTTTAAGCTTAGTAGGAGTTGCAGCCAGGGGACATGTGGTCTCTTTGAAAGTTCGCTGGAGTTCACTGGAAGATGGGTGGTGTAGCTCAGACAGTAGAGTGCTTGCCCATCCTTGCACCACGTGCAACCAGGCACGGTGGCTCATGCTGCCAGCGCTTGGGGGGTGAGCACATGAGGGTCAGAAGGTTATGATGAACTCAGCCACACACCGAGTTCAAGTCTAGACCGGGATGCAGGAGTCTTGTTAATTCACTCTAAAGTCACTCTAGAACTTCTAGCTGTGGTTGGAAGGCGATGCTGCTATTTGTTACCATAGAAACACAGAAGAAAGACAGGCTGAGGGATAGAGAGAGGACAGTTGATGTCTGTTTTAGAGTCTGAGGTGCCAGCATGGCATCCACGGAGGCAAGTGAGAGGGGAATCTGGAAAGATGCGAGAAAGATGAAGCACTTGAGCCATACATTGTCAAGAAGCTGGCTGAGGTTGCACCAGTGATGAGCTCTCCTGGGATGGGGTGGGATAAAGGGGCTGTGTGTGAATAAAATGTGCTGTCATGACTTTGGGGAGAACTGTTGATGTGTGACTCGGAGCAGTATGAGAAAATTCAAGAAAGAGAGCATTAATACTGAGGGTTGCTAGCAGGCCAAACGCTGTGTGGAGGTCAGCTAGAATGAAGGGTCAGGACAGCTCACCGAGTTTTTAAATTAGAAAATCACTGGCCACCTCTGGAGACCAGCTTCAATAGGGAGAGGCGCTGGCAGTCTCCTCAGGCCACAGTGGAGTGAGGAGGGCTTCCGACACAGAGGGATCGGGAAATAGACTTTTCCCACCGATTTAATTCATAAATATTTATTGAGCATTTGCTCTTTGTTGAAGTGAGATGGAATAATTATATAACAGGGGAGTTGGGGCCAAAGAAAGATGAGTTTTGATGGGAAGGATGGTTCCTTAGCTTTGGGGAAAGAGCGTTGCACAGAGAGAGATGAGGTTAAAAAATGAAAATATTGAGGTGCATTTCCACAGGCTTGGGCGCTGTGGAGGGGAGCAGGGTTTGAAGGACCTAGGACATAGGTGTGCTGACCTGAGACTGCCCCAGCTCTGGATTTCAGTCCACACTAAAGCTGGCTTCCTGCATGGCTTGTGATTGTGGTAAAGTTCATGGAATGACACCATACCTGTACTTTTCTTTTGGGATGAACTTCATTTTTTTTTTTTTTTTTTTTAGTTAAATAGAACTCTCTAGAAGCTGCAAACTATTTGGGGCTTCAGTGTTAAGAGTCTGCTGAGTTCCTTAAGACAATATTACAAAATGGAGTTGGGTATATTTTATGGGTATGTAGGCACACAGAATGCTGTTCCAGGCAAATAATTAACTTCCTACATGGCTCACCATGGCCATTTTCTGGAGTGAGTCTTACTGGAGTCAATTGGTGATTGCATAAAATGATAACACTGTGAACTTCTGAATATGAAATGACATAAATAAAATTTTAAACTTTATTTCAAGACAGGGTCTTATGTAGCCCAGGCTAGCCTTGAATTCATTCTACAGCTGTGGCATGATTATTGAGCTCGTTGTTTTTGTTTGACTTGATACTAATCTGGACATACTTGGGAAGAGGGGATCTCAATTGAGGAATTGCTTGTATTCAGTTGGCTCATGGACATGATGGGACATTTTTCTTGATTGCTAATTGTTGGAGTAAGTGCCAGCCTGCTGTGGGCAGTGCCATGCATAGGCAGGTGGGCTGAGTTCCATAAGAACGTTAGACTGAGCTAGCCCTGAGGAGCAAAGCCATAAGCAGCACCCTCCATGGTCTCCCCTGCAGTCCCGCCTCTAGGTTCCTGTTTTGAGTGCATGGCTTGGCTTCCTTTAGTGATGGACTGTAGGGAAAATAAACCTTTTCCTCCTATATTTGTCTTAGGTCATGGTGTTTATAACAGCAACAGAAAACAGTCTAGAATGACCTTGAGCTTCTGATCATCCTTTCTCCCACCTCCTGAGTGCTAAGATCACAGATAAAGTGGTGTCACCGTGAATGGCTCGCACAGTATTGGGGACTGAAGCCAGGGCTCTCCTCCACACGTGCAAGGCCAGCCAAATGAGCTGTATCCTTAGCCTGATCTCAAATACTGAAGAGCTTAAAGAGCTCCTTCATTCACAAACTCCTGCGTGTTTGGAGCATGTCCCCTCTTTCAGAAGAGTCTAGGTAGAGCAAGCTTTCTGTTCTCACACTGTGTCACCAAGGTCACTTTTCACCACATGAGTTGCAGAAGACATTTCAGGGGCTAGCTGAGTCAGTTTCATTGTGGAAACAGGTTGATTGGAAAGAATACTCTTTCAATTCAGTGTGAGTTAAAACTGCTTTGTGAAGATATTATTTAACAAAGTCTCATCTTGGTCCAACAGACAGCAAGGGAACCAATTCCATAAAGGGGTTAAAGCAATTGAGTTGATGGGAAAACAACCTTGAATTAATGCAAATTGCAAAGGAAATGGAAGAGGAGGATCCAAGAGGGATTCTGTTTTCATTATTGACGTGAACTGGCCTGACATCCACGTAGCCCAAGTGGGAACTGTCTATACACAGGCAAGAATAAAATAATGTGAAAAATGTTCTAAAAACTTGCATTGTGAAACAGTTCCCCTGCGCACAGAGGAATGAGCCTGAAACACGGGCTTCCCTTCCTGTTAGGAAGCAGCCAAGCGGTGCTTTCCGACGTGTGCTGCTGGAGTTACAGGTTTTCCTCTGAAGGGCTGGCCTCTTCCTCCCCTTCTCTTCACATAGTGGCTTTTAGATTTGCTATGTCATCAAAAAGTCTTGTATGTTTCTCACTGGTCATGAATTAATAATGCTTTACCTGCAACATAAAGAACTATTAAAGTGATAAAAAGACAATGGATGTATTTCAGTCTCCAATAAAAAACAACCTCCTCCCCAACTAAACTAGTAAATGGTGAAAACTCTGCAGGATTCCTGTGAGGGTCACATTAAGAGTCTACT
>NW_023505466.1:0-2641 GCF_004664715.2 Peromyscus leucopus | reverse complement strand
TGTGTCTCTGTCCCAGCAGCAAACAGGTCAGATGTGGTGACTGCAAAGTTTTCATAAGTAAACTCGGCCTTTGGGTTGTGTTTTTCCTGGAAATAGTTTGACTGTGTTTTCTAACAAGTTGTTTGCCAACATACTTATTACAGTGAAAAAATAACTTACAAGTACAAATTTAACCTGACAGACCCTGGAGAGTGCAGCAGGAGAAGAAACTGACCTGTGCTTGAAAGATACGCAGACTACCAACCCATTTGCATATCCTACACCCAGTTTCTTTCCTGGAAAAAAATCTCCTTTCATGAGACTGTTTAGTCAGATGAACCATGCAATGTACCATGTTCTCAAAGACACGTAAACAAAAGAATAGCAACTCCATTTCCTATATTTATCTTCTTTACTCAAAACACACAGAGAAAGAAGAGACAAAGCAGACACCATGTGATGTGAAGGCCAGCCATGAAGATAAAGGCCTCAACTGTAAATACGGTGAAGAAAAATGGAAGGTCCCTGACTCTCCTGGGGTAAGTATACTGCTTGAATAAGGATAAGAAGTCCAGTTTACAGCTAGGATAGGATACAGTTCAGTGCAGCAGAATTGAGAGATCACAAAAAGAGTCTTACATTTTTGGTTTTAGGAAGTTCAAGAGAAGTATATGGCCTTTCAACAAATGGTTCAGTGATGAAACATTTATTCCTATAAGTCTGATAGACACCAGCTTCAGATTCACTTGAAGTTACATTCAGTTAAGGTGCTTCCCATTTTTTGCTGCTAGCCATTCCCATCCCACACACCATATCATACATCTTACGGTTTATTTGAAATGTGTTTACCTGTCCACTACTGCAAATATGCTACAAGGTCTCCCAATGCAGTCCCAGCTACCTTAGAGCTCACTCTGTAGACCAGGCTGGACTTTAAATCACCGAAATTTGCCTGCCTCTGCCTCCTCAGTGCTAGGATGAAAGGCATGTGCCACCATGCCCAAAAACTGAAAATATTTTTTAAGAGTCATTCAATCTGAGCAACATGTAGGAAATCTGGATAGCTTAAGCTACTTTGCCATGTTTCATAAACTGTCTGCAAAGATGACATCATCTTCAAATTATGGTGGATACTTTGTGTTTCTGATTATTTTAGGAATGTTTCCACTTCACCTGCCTTGTGAATTCTGCTTCTCTTCAGCTAGATTATTTCTGTCTAAAAAATAGAGTCAAGGGCTGGAGATATGCCTCAGAGGTTAAGAGCACTTGTACTTATGGAGGACTAGGGTTCAGTTCCCAGTACCCACATGGTGGCTAAAGAACCAGCTTTAACTCCACTTCCAGGGAATCAAATACCTTTTCTTAACCCCTGCAGGCATTGAACATGCAGGGTAAACAGACACACATATACATGAAAATAAAACATACACATAGTCAATATATTCCAATTATTTAACACTTTAAGTTTATATTATCTGGGACACTAAGTGTAAATTCATGCACAAAGTTAGGCACTCAAAGTCCTTGTCAAACATTGTAGGTCTGATCATGTAAACAGCTCTATAATAACAGAGACAAGGGCTAAAGAAATGGCTACTCAATTAAGAGCAGTGACCACACTTCCAGAAGCAGTAGGTTTAATTCCCAGAACTTACATGGAGGCTCACAATGATCTGCAGCTCCAGTTGCAGGGGATCCAATGTTCTCTTCTAGCCTCTGTGGGGTACTAGTCACACACGTGGTACACAGATACACATGTAGGCAAAATACTAATACATATAAAATCATAATAATAAGTTATCTTTAAAACAAAGACAATTCATGGGATTCAAAACAATCAAAGTTAGATTAATATTTTACCTGCTCCATTTTGATCAGGAAACAATCAATAAAGTCCCGTGGATTATTAACATCCAGTGATTCTTGGTGTTCTTTTACTTTTTCCAAACAATAACGTTTTAAGGAAATGAGATTTTAAGTAATTTAGTATGGCTCCCTGGTAGAATGATCAATGATAACAGGAAAATTATTGCAAACCTACAAACAATGATAAATTATTTTTAAAACATGCAATGTAGGCATGTGTGCTATGCAGTGGGATTTGGGAGAAAGCACAAATACAGAAATAATAACATATGCTACTCATTTTGATGGGTGATTTTTATCATTGATATATAACAATTTTCTTTACTTGTAGAAATATCTATGGGAGTCTCTCATGAAAATAGGGTCAAACATAAATAATTCACCACTGAAACTCTTAATGTGATCTTTACTACATATGTGTGTTTTGTATAAATTCATTCGTCTTCTACATTACCAGTTCACTTTAACCTTGGACTGAAGGATAACATAAATTAACATGATTATATTTATAGACTGCAACAGACATTGAGGGACTTGGGGTATCTGATTGAAACACAGTCCCTACTACTTAATTTCTACAAATACCCTCAGACACAGAATAAGAAATTTAAAAGTGAGAGTCTGAAGGAAAGTCTGCACCACACTATTTGGGGATTTTTTCACATAAATAACACTCAGGCATATTTTAAGGCATGCCAAATTGACCCAGAGGAAATTTGATGAGATCCAGATACCACCTAGCCAATTATTTTGTCATTCCTATCCCAGCTATTTTGCCAGTTAGGAATGTCAACTC
>NW_023505465.1:0-26193 GCF_004664715.2 Peromyscus leucopus | reverse complement strand
AGTATTCTGTGGTTTATCACTAATAATTTCCTTGAAAATTATTACGAAAATTGCTATGATGATAAAAATTTTAGGAAAGGTAGGTCTAAGATTTTATTTATACAGATATAGGCCTCTCACTTCATGATATTTCATTACATGGAAAATATTTTCCCCATCCAAAGTCAAAATATTATCACTTTCAGCCCACTTGCATTTTCTTGTGATACCTTCCTTTGTCATCCAATAAGAGATCAGAGGCATTTCTCTACAGAAAGTGAGAAGCGGTGCTGGTCAGGAGATGAACAATTCTACTTCCCAGTAATATCATCAAGTCCACTCAGAGCTGGCTGCTCACATCTGGAAGGAGATGATTCCTGAGGAATTTTTGTATCTCCTTCCAAGAATGCTCCTGTGCAGCTGCATGTGAGGTAACCTCTCCGCCCCAGCTGATGCTTGGGATCACATAGGGGATCCTTGAGGCACAGCACAATGGAGAGTAGGGAGGCTCAATCAGGTGACCTGCCCAGGGTAAGACAGCAGAGTCCAATTCTTCTTCCCACTTTTTATCAGCTGTGCTGTGGCTTGATGAGCATGTACTTTGCTGTTGAGATTCTTGTCATCTTCTCCCACCACAAAAAGGAAATGTCCCTGAGCTTTTTCAATGGGAAAACAATATTTGCTATCCTTGTCTGCAGTCTCCTCATAGGTTCGATAAAATTCTACAAGGCCTAAGGCATTGGTGGTTACAAATTCTATATTGCATGGTATGGGCCGGTCAACTCGACCATGATATACATGTGGATCACTAGTAACAAAATTAGGCCCATTGATAAGTACAGTGGCTTTTATTTGTTTTAGGTTAATAGCCATAGAGAGTCCAACTTCTGCGCCTTTGCACACAGAAACGACGCCAACACCTGGGCCCAAGACCTAAAAACAATAACAATGAGATGTTATTTTTTTCATTAGGACATCCACAATTTCAAACAATCCAGAACTTCAACAAGTCATAGTACAAGGCAAATTAAAAAAAAAAAATTAACCCACCCAGATGCTTATATGTCAAGTAGCTAGAGTTCTGGAACACAATTTGTTTATTTAATTGAGCTTTACTATAGATATATTGGATTCAGCATTATGCCTGGTTCTGAGTTTAAAATGCCTTCAAGAACTATCACGCCAGAACTAGAAATAGAGGTGGTGGGGAAGTCCTTCCCTAGCATGCAGTAGTCACCACAGGAAAAACAAACAAGAACAACAAAACCAATGTCGGCAGGAAAATAAGCAAAGTGAATGTGTTACTGTAAATAGCGTTAGTCAGGGGATAGGCAATGAGTAAAGTACGTTGCAGAGGAGTGAGTCTCCTATAGAAAGAGGTGAGAATGAAGGGAAGTTAGGACTATGCATGAAAGCTTTGATCTCATAAGGAGATTTCAAAAAAGAGTATCTTAATGCATTTTTATTGTCAATCAACAAACACATGTAATATTTTACTTTAAGTTCCTAAATTTCAACTTCTGTCCCTAGTCTCTATCTGTCTCAGCAGATTTCTACTTGGCTGACAGACATGTCTAGTAGGTATCAGCTGCTGACTACAACCTGCTTCAGATGACTGCAAGCCCTGGACTTGCTGAAGGCTGGTGTGAACCAGTCCAGCTAATGTGATTGCTTTCTGTCTCCAGCTGGGTTATCACACCAGATGCTTCTGATGAATGCACCATAGCCTGACTTCCCTCCTTGCCTCTGACCAGCATCCTAGCCTTCCTGGGCCCTGACAATAATGTCCTAGTTTCAACAGGAAGTAAGTAGAGGAGAGAATATGTTGTCTGTTGTGCCCCAACAGGCTGGAATATTAGATCAAAAGGAAACTCTTTTATAGGGGACCTGAGTTGAAATAAGTAACTGGTCCTTATTCTCATTTCCATGATCCTTCTAGATAGGAACTCAGTCATCACAGGGCCTTTGGCCCTTTTGTGTCTGCTAATTGCTGTTGGTTCTTACATCATTGAAATAACTAAATGATAATTCCTATCTGGGTACCATTAAGCTGATGGTTATTAGATCCCAATATAAACAAGTACCCATCAGAGAGTCAAGGATTTGATTCAGGATACAACTCAACGGGGAAATGTGAGAGCCAAAGGTAGTTGGTTTTTTTGTTTGTTTGTTTGTTTGTTTTTTGATTTTGTTTCTTGTTTTTTTTTGATCGCTTTTGAGAACAGAGAGTTCTCTCTGGTGTAAAGCATTTGGCAGCCTAGTTACATTTTAAGTTTTTTCTGGAACTCGCTCTGTAGCCCAGGCAGGCCTACAAACTCATAGAGATCCGCCTGCCTCTCCCTCCCGAGTGCTGGGATTAAAGGTGTGCGCCACTGCCGCCTGGCTACATTTTAAGTTTTAATTACTATGACTAAGAGATTCATTAAACAAAATTTCCTCTGATCTGCAAGCCACTTGCTAAGGACAGATAGTTCCTGAAATGCTGTTGTTTATGGGAGATAATGAGCCACATGTTTTTCACTCCCCTAAACAAGTTCGTTTGACCCATCTGCACCAGATGTGCTTGGTCACATGTGAGCAGGAGGGTCACAGGCTGGAGGTACTTCAGGATGTGTGCTTGCCCCTGATGGGATCTGATGGGAAGTGCAATGAATTATGCGGTTTCCTTAAGCCCTTGCCATGCTTTATCCAGGGCCATTTCCCAGGAACCTGGGTATGAACCTGGCCAGAGTCCATCTACCTGGCCAGTACTTAATTAAAGCTTGCTTCAAATTTGGCTTTAAACTGTGGTGGTAGTCTTAGTCTTGATCGGTGGGATTAACACACGCCCAGCAAAGAAGTAATATCATTTCATAAGGCAACTGCCTGCCAGATGAAAAGACAGGAGAGAGGGCCGTGGAGAGACACCTAGATGATTAGAGTATCACACATTCTATAACAATGTATACAGATAGATCAGCAGCATCAAAGAGTCTCAGAAGAAATGGGCTGTAAATTGAATTTTCACACATTAAAAATGGAGGCAATAAAGAGTAATATATTAAGTGATTCAGGTGTGCTAGTTACCCATAAAAGACCTTTCCCCACAATATTAAGGCTAATATGATCTTGATTATGCATGGCAAAGCAGTGTATCCACTCTCGGAGGATGCATTTTGATGAGTCTGAGCCTATTGTCTTTTGTTACATATTTAGTCTCTGTTGTAAGGCCAATATATTCTCCTTGTAGATTGATTTTCTTCTCCAGTAAAATAACACCGAATCCGGAGATCAAAGTCTGTGTTCTTGACAATTCTATCTTAAGATACTCATATGTTGACTCAGTGCATGAAACACAGCTATCTGGTGCACTGGAAGATGGGACCAAGAACTGCCGAACAGAAACTCAACATTCTCCAGAAAAGTGGCTGAGGGTGGACTACATATCAACATAAAGCAGTTTGTTTGCTTGTTTATTTTTTGTTTTGTTTTGAACTCTGAAGATAGATCACTCAGACTTTGGTTCTAGAAAACATGCTCACAAGTTGTTTGTTTATAGATGTAAATACATATAACTTCTGGGGCTGTGGAGATCACTCAGTCAGCTAAGTGTTTGCCATGAAAGTATGAGAACATAAGCTGTGTTTTCAGAACTATGTAAAATCCTCAGACATGCTGGCTTGCTTGTAATCTCTGTCCTATGGAGATGGACACAAGAGGATCCTAGGCTCACTGGTCAGACAGCTTATCCTGAGAGGGAAATCTGTGGGTCTCTGTGAGAGACCCTGTTTAAAACCAAGGTGGATAGCTCCTGAAGAACAATGCCTAATGTTGACCTTTGTCCTCCACAAGCATATGCACACTTATGTATACACACACACACACACACACACACACACACACACACACACACACACGCACACGCATGCGCACACGTGCACACACGCACGCACACACGAGGGTGGGAGGGGAGTCCTAGTCACTAGTTACAAATGGAACATCCAAACCAAAAAGAGTAAAAGACAACTGTTCTTTGTAGCACAAAATACAACCTTTGCAGAATCATACTTCAAAGTTAAGGCAAGTCACACAGCATTGCAATTAATGTAACACTGGGATAAAATCATACTAATGAGCTTTAAATTACCTTAGGATGTCTCAGGAGAAACTCTGCAGCTTCTTCAAAATACTCTAGATCTATCTTCTCCAGGTGAGAGGGCAGGTCATCATAGCCCCAGTAAGCCAGAGCAAAGGCTGCAAAGCCATGACTGGCCAGAAGACTGGCCCGGAATTCAATCAGTCCACCAGTGCTCCCAAACAAGTCAATGACTCCTGGGAAAGGGCCTTCTCCTGGAAAAGAGCAACATAAAACAGGTCACATGTGAAAATGGGAGGAAGACAGCAAGAATATGAAGCTGACAGGAATAACTGAATCTCAGGATTAATGTGTAAATTCTCAAATAGAACATTCACATGTTCGGCATTGTGTCGGGGGTTAGAAGTAAATAAAGCCTTCTCAATATATAAGGAAACATCACTTCTAGGGATTTTATTACAAACTACATGAATTGACATATTTAATTCCTGAAGCCTAGAGGAGGGTTCATTTTCATCATCTTCAAGTAAAGAAAACCATAAAAAAAATGTGCCATGACTTCTTAACCAATAAAGGGTATATAAATGAGCTTTAGGAAATCGATGAAGATCATAAAATTAGATACAAGATATGCTGTCTGTTTATATGTGATTTCCTGTGAGAAATGCTACAGGTTGACAAAGGCTATCTCCAAAGGCCAACAGGAGAGGCAGAGCCTTTAAGAAGAGGACCTAGTTGGAGAGCTTCATGTCCTTGAGGATGAGCCCTCACAGACACTAGTTAGACAAAGGTTCTCTCCTTGTAAATGAAGTACATAGCTCAAAGATGTCTTTAATGGTTCCACCAGCTAAAATGTCTTGTAAGAGCTGCACCTCCAGAGCTCAGTCCTGGAGCACTTGCCCAAGTCTCAGAGCTCATCCCAGGCACTAGGAAACAAACAAACAAAGGTCAACCACCCTTCTTTCTCTGTTACACTCCGCTAACCATTAACTGATGAAACAGTTGATAAAACCTCCTATCTCAGCAGAGGTCCATGGGGCGCTCTTTCTTTTAATAATAGCAACTTCTATACCTTGCAGCCTAGAGTGAAAGAAGAGGGATGTCAGAGCATCAGTCCACACTCACTCTATGACAGTGCATTTCTAAACTAAACCAGGGCCCACCCACAGTGGCTATCATAAACATCCCTGTCATGAAACTTGATTTTAGAAAAGGAAGATTGGTTGTGTTTGTTTAAAGACTGGCTGAACATGAAGGGCCACTGGCAAGTTTTTAAATGACTGTGTTTCTAGCTTGAGAAATGAGATGGCACACTATATCTTGGTTTAGAAACTACCATGTAAGTACACTAACAAAGATCAATTTTATCTTTCTGATGAGTGGGAAGGAAGGGAACAGTGAAGGACCTGAAATGTTTTGACACCTAAATCAACTCTTTTGTGGCAGAATATATCTCATCCCTCCTTTGTGCCCTGGAAGATCATTTGATGGAGGAGATTCCACCTATCTAATGTCCCAGAAGATAGGCGATGACAAGCCTGGTGCCAGCAAACCAGCCCGATGCAGAAGGCCTGGACCAACACATACACATTTTAAACGGAGGTGTGATACTAAAGAAACAAAACTTACTGCTAGCTCCTTGGCCCTAAGCACAATAGGATGGTCTATGTTTTTATTCCTGGGTATAAAAAAAAATTAAGTTATGTAAACAAGCTTGTTATAGCAAAGCTGCAATGCTATACTTAAACTGAATATCAATGTGATATAGCTCCAGAAAACAGCTGTACAAGAGTCTTCAGTCAGCCAGGCTCTAATGAACTACATTTTAACCTACATTAACTCTTCAGAAACCTCCCAATGCAGGGACTCTGCCATATGTAGTCATAGCCTGACATAAGCTTCAGAATGGCGGGGGTGAAACTTGAGTTAGAGAGGAATAGCACCTATTTCTTATTCTGAGCCAAAATCAACCCAGATTCTTGGGTAGGATGGTGAGATCTATATAATACCCTCCTCCAAGCTAAACTTCTAGAGGCACAAGGCATCCTGGAAGGGAAACAGTGGTCACAATAACCAGAGTGATTCTACTGACCTGGAGGCAGAAACAGGGCTCCCCGGAGGCGACCTTCCTTTACCAGGATCCTTGTGACACCAGGGGCTACATACCATCTTTTCAAAGTCAGGCTATCCATGGGCGGGCTGATCACTACACCTTTTATTGGAAAGTGTGGACTGCGGAGATCTATGTGGACCTCGTAGGGGCTGTTCATCACATCTTTTTTGGCCAGTCGACTCAACAGTTTTTCGGGTTTCAAGGACCAGAGGAGACCCATGGGGTGGACACCCATGTAGTCTCCTCCAAGTGAGGGATCACGGTCCAGATCCACCTCCCCCACTTCACTGGCCTTGTAGTAGGCCTGAGAACCAAACAGATTGCCCTTCTCATCTCTCAGTGATGCCTGAAGGCACACCACCTGGAAGGGCGACAGGCCTGTGACTCGGATGTGCACAGGCTCATCGACAAGAGCACTGAGAGGAGTGGCTGTCAGCTTGGCCATCTGGGCAGCAGCAACCTTGAACAAGTCTTCAGGAATATCCTCACCAAGACCTCAAAACAGAAAGAAACCGAAATGAAATAGAATGGCAATAAGGTTAGTGGGTGATGGAAGGGATGAGGAGTTAGGCCTCTTAGGTTTCAGTTTTAACTCTCCATTGATTTGCTGCAAATATATTGTGATAATTTTGTAGCGTAAGACACCCGAGAGATTTCAATAGGTTTCTAGAAGCTAGAGAGCATGCGGGTAAATGCTCCAAGTTTAAGCAGCACTCCAACTTCACGTGAATGATATCAGGACATCAAGGAGGATATCTTGATCTGTCCCCATACACAAGTCTGGAAAAAACAGGATTGAGACGTGAGGTTAAAACATGATGACTGATTGAACAGCTCCCCATAAAGAATAGAGAGCACCACTAACTAATCTTTCCCATGGGGACATGTGTGTTCAGTCTTAGAGAAAAGAAACGTAACTATCACTTTGATTTTAGGACTTATACAGAAGTAAGACCTTCACATATGCAGACGTCTTGCTGAAATGTGCATCATCTTGCCCTTAAGTGTTAACACAAGAGTGACCACTCTTCCTAACAAACCAAAACTATCATTAGATTGTTCAATTTATCTGGTTGTCATGTTGTTTTCATTTTAACTCATTTTGCTGAAAATGCCACCCATCTAAATGAATCAAACTCCAGCATGTGACAAAATAGCTATTCCGGAGAGGCAAGAAAATGTACCACCTACTCTGCTATTCACTTATGATAAAACAGCAGGAAGGAACCCCACAGAGAGATAGGAGAAGTAAGAGAAAAGGGGTGCACACTTTTGATGGGTGCTGAGGTAGAACTCCGAGAAACTCTCACCCCAGAGCATGTTTCCACTCATCCATGTCTACAGGACGTCACCAGAGCCTGACAGTGCACACAAGGTTGGCTGCAGGGATACATACTGAGATGAACCCATGGGAGGCTTTCAAGCCTCCACTTAATATACGGCAGCTGCCCTCCACGGGATGAGGGCAGGGGAGCAAAGAAAGATCCCTATGCTAAGGAAGCCAGGAGTATTACCACAGAGCCACGCAAAGTCCCTAGTGACCCTTCTTCCAGAGCTCGAAATCAGGAATTCTCAGTTTAAAAGGCTAGCAAACAGCTGTTAAAGCCAAAGGTCTTCCCATGGAGTTCATGAACGCTGAGAATCCAGGCTCTTCTGATGAGAAAGGGCTTCACACCACCATCCAAAACTGAACTCAGTGGTGCCCTTAACTCAGTAAACTTGCCACAGGTCCCAGACCCAACTCGCACTTGGCTCAGATCAGAGTGACTAGCCCCAAGTCCCAACAGAATATAACATTTATTGTGTATGTGTGTGCGTGTGTGTGCGTGTGTCTGACAACTGATGGGTGTTGACTGTTTTCTTCCACCATGAGTCAGTAAGTGATTTTACTCACTGAGCAATATCACTGGCCATCTTTTTTTTTTCCAGATATTATTTTCAAACAAGACATCCAGGATCCATTTTTTATTATTATACATAAAAGTTATAAAGACTCATGATTACAAGAGGAAAGAATCACTATAGTAGAAAGAGAGGTAGTCCAGATGTTGGGATTATCAGACATCAAGTAGAAAGGAACCAACAGACATAAGAACAACTCAAATTAAACTACAGAGAGAAAAATCAAGGTAAAAGATGAGAGCACTGGAGGCATGGGAAAATGCTTTAACATATATGGTTTAATATATAGTAGAAATTCTCTAATGATTGGCACCTTAGAAAGGCATGTTAGAGATGGACACGGGAAGGATGCTTGTAAAAAACTGGGGCTGAATTTTCCTCAATTCATTGAAAAGCACCATGCTACAGTCACAAGAAATGTAACAAATACGGGGACAAAAACAGCTAAATCCCAGCTGTCATCATCGTCAAACTGATAACACACACCGCAAGTGTTAATAGAGCCAGAGAAAAGTAGCAATGTTACAGAGGAAAAGAACAAACGTAAACTAACAAGCAGGAGACAATAAACCCTCAGTGCTCAAAAGGAAAGAGAAAAGAAATAAGCAAAGCAAAATGCCTGAAACTCCTTACCTAACAAATATCAAATTACACATCAAAAACGGAGGCAAAAGAAAGGAATTTCCAGGGGGAAAAGGAGAAAATGCATCTGCAGTAAATTATATTTCAAGAAATGCACTCTGGAAGGGATGTTATTCCAGGGAGACAGCTTAATGCATCTGAGAAATGACAAAGAGCAAGAACACATTTATTATCTGGGTAATATAAAAGCCCTTTTCCAAATTTCATCACCTATATATAAATACATATATGAGCCTAAACATAGTTAAAAGTCTATAGGCTGTTCAAAATAAAAGTAACTGCTTTATGAAAGTTATACAAGAAGTATGGCCAATAGGTGGAAATGTGATAAATATGCTTCTTATATATCACTGTTTTTCAAGTAACATGAGGTTTTCTGCAGGTAGATAATGCTAATTTACATTACTTAGCAAGAGCCCAATGAGCTAGAAGATAATAGATATGAGAGCTGCCAGATGTCAGAGTGATTATTACGAAGCAAGTGACATAGAGAAGGATACAGCCAGTAATCACTTACAGTGGCGGTACAGCAATGCCCTGAAATGGAGGTGTTCAGGGGAAGATCAGCACAGATGCACAGGACTTCTCGCTGACTCTCAATCCAAGGCTCTGACCACTTGACGGATACTGTAGGAGTTTAAAAATGCAGCCTATCCAATCAGAGCTGGGGAACATATCTTTCTATTTCACTCCTCAATGTTGGCTAAACAGAGAGGTGCCTAAGAAGACCTTGGAATTTGGACTTTGGATAAACGCCTGAGCTAAAAAATACCTAAAAATAAAAGCAGGAGGGCTGCTACTGTGGGAAGGCCCCAACAAGCTTGTGTCTTTCATCGCGATTCTCCTCTGACACCATCTGCTTTGCTGGGATGTGGCTGTGAGCTCCTGTGCACCCAGCACTAGGGAGACTGAGGCAGGAGTGGAGCCAAAGCCAGCCTGGGCTCCATAGGGAGATTCTGTCTCAGAAAAACAAAAGAGCAAAACAACAACAAAAGGAATTCTCTCTGTAGCACAGTGTGCTATTTCAAACAGAAGTCTCAAGGGCAAGGGAGTAAAATCATCTAGGATTCACTCTTGCATGTGTCCTGGAGTCAATACAGAGCTGGAAACACCACTCTGGGATATGTGAGCCTCTTTGTGGTCTTTCTGCATGAGCCTGTTTGGGTTTTCTCACATCATAGCTGGAAGGGCAAGAGATAGAAGCAGCTGTAAGCTCTAACCTCTGCCATTTCATATTTGTCAGAGAAGGCATAAGTCTCCATTAGAATTCAAGTGGAGAGAGCAGAGACTTTGACAGTGAGGTAAATATTAACAGGGGAACGCGATGAGGGTATGGGATATATGTATGCCATTTTGTGTAGCACGCTTTCTCAGACAGCCAGCCCCCAAAACATGACATGGAGACTTATTTATTATTAGTTATGAATGCTCGGCCTTAGCTTAGGCTTGTCCCACTAGCTCTTATAACTTATTTTAACCTGTTTCTCTTCATCTACATTTTGCCTTGGGGCTTTGTACCTTTCTTTCATTCTATATGTCCTACTTTCCTGCTTCCTCCTTGTCTGTCTGTCTGGCGGCTCCCTGACTGGCTGGCACTGGGCATCTCCCTCTCTTTCTCCCTCCTTCACTTTTCTTGAGCAGAGATTCTTCTCCTACTTATTCTCTCTGCCCACCAGCCCCACCTATCCCTCCTCTGCCTAGCTATTGGCCATTCAGCTTTTTGTTAGAACAATCAGGTGCCTTAGGCAGGCAAAGTGAAACAGCAACACGTCTTTACAGAATTAAACAAATGCAGCATAAACAAATGTAACACATCTTTACACAGTTAAAGTAATATTCCATAACATAAGCAAATATAACACATCTTTACATAGTTCAAGTAATATTCCACAACACTTCTTATATTTGTACTGCCTTCTGCAATCCTTTGGAAATAAAATCTGCCACAGTAGGGGAATAAGAGAGCACATGATAAGTCAGATGAATGGAAAATAGTGACCAAGATGGGAAATTTCAACACAATTATATTTAAAATTGCATTATGGGGCTAAAGAGATGGTTCCATGGTCAGGAATACTAGCTGTTCTTCCAGAGAAAGATTCCTAGCACTCACATGGTGACTCACAACTCTCTGTAACTTCAGTTCCAGAGGATCTGATGTCCTTTTCTGGCGTCCACAGCACCGGGCACACAAGTGCTACATAGACATGCATGCAGGCTAACACCCATACACATAAAACAAAAACAAAAATGAGAAAAAGAAATAAGGTGGTTGAAGGGAGGTGTGATGACTATTCTTGGTTGTCAACTTGACTACATCTGGAATAAACTACAATCCAGGAATGAAGGGCACACCTGTGAGGGACTTTTTGCTTAGTTTGAAATGGGTAAATCCACCTCTAGTCTGGACCTTTGAGGTAGGAAGGCACGTACCTTTGATCAGGATCACGAGGTGGGAAGACACATACACTTAATTCAAATTTTGAGGTGGGAAGGCACACCTTTAATCTGGGCCAGACCTTCTACTGGAAGCCTACATAAGGACATAGAAGAAGGAAGCTTTTGCTCTTTGACTGCTTGCCCTCACCTAGATAGAACATCCATTCCTCCACTGGCATTAGAGCCTACATCTTCAGGATCCCAGCATATATGGAAGAGCAGCTGAGACATTCAGCCATGTGGACCGAGCAACTACTGGATTCTTGGACTTTCCATTCACAACCATCCATTGTTTGATTAGCTGAACAGCTGCCTGTAAATCATTCCAGTAAATCCCCTTTATTTATATAGGTTCATTCCATAAGTTTGATTACTCTAGAGAACCCTGACTAATACTGGAAGGGAGTTTGCTTTGTGCCTTATCCGGGCTTCCTCCCAAAGCTCATTTTTGATGTAATAACACAACAGTAATTAATTTATTTTGAGGGGTTAAAAGATATGCAATGAATGGTTCCCTAAAGGTGGTCCTTATACACATACATAGAGGTGGGGCAGATAGATGTAAATAAATGTGGACTATCAGCCTATAGAAAGAAGTGCACAGGATAAAAAAAAAAAAAAATCTTTATTTGCCTCATTACAACCTCCCAGAATGTGAATACTTAAGATCATATAGGAATGAAGAGTGCAGTCAGCAATAGAATCTGTATCTCCAACTCTGTCAAACTGATTAGTAAGAAATTTCCCAGTGAGTCACTTAAGATTAGGTGCAGCCCTGTTCCAAAATGTAGAATTCCTTCTCTGCATTAGCATCATCCACTAGGCTTCTCTTAGATTTCACTTGTCAGCCAGTGTATCCAAGCAAGAAAAACTGATTCATTGTTGAGTTTCCACTTCAAGTATTTTCAGTTTAATTTTAACATATTATCATCCTAACCTTAAGAGAAAATCCCTGCTCTCTCTATCTGTCTCTTAGATTTCTATCTCTATCTCTTTGGGGTTTTTTTGTTTGTTTGTTTGTTTGTTTTTTTGAGACAGGGTTTCTCTGTGTAGTTCTGGCTATCTTGGAACTCGCTCTATAGACCAAGCCGACCTTGAATTTACAAAGATTAAATAAAACATTAATAGTGCAAGTTAGTGTTCCAGACTAAGAGCTTTTTTCCCCCTACCATATTCTAGAAAAGTGTCAACAAAGGGGGAGTTACTCATGGAGATTAGGATAGCACAAAGGGAGTAAAGTGATTTCTGATAGTCTTTCATGTCCTTTAAAAACATCCAGTGATCATAGGTCCCGAATGACATCCTTTCTAAGCAAAATCTGACTGAAAAAGCACTGTACTAGCTCCTCTGGGAACTTCTGAGCTCTCCAAGAATATGGGAGGAGCAAAAGGAGTATTTGACCTTGGAAACCACTCAATGCCAAACACTGGAGGAAAAAAAAAATAAGACTTTTATTTTTAATTTAGGAGTTAAGATTTCTTACGTATTTCCAATCAACTCAAAGAAAACAGCTTTGATTACAAACCAACTAATGTTCCTTTCCCTATTTGAAGCCGCTTTTCCAGCAGTAAAGGAAAAAGCACAATCCCAGTTGCCCAGGACCGAGCCTCAAATGCTTTTGACATTAGTTCACATTGAGTCACAGAGCAAAGGGCATCAGCTTACCTGCTGCTGTGCTGACCCTGTTCCCGCTATGGTTACCTATTAAGTACATAGTAGGGAACCTAGCCCTTTTCCTCCTTCCTTTCTGCTTTGTTTTGGGAGTTTTCTTTAGTTTTTAAATATGTAATGTTTTATATAATATGAATTACATACAATATATTCATGTGTATACATATATGATGTCTGTGGGGAGGGGGAGTATAAATGCACACTCGCATGCACCAGGGCCCATAAAAGGACAATGACCTAAGTAAGGTCCTCAGGCTTGGTGACAAGTGCTGTTATCTGCTGAATCATCTCCCTGACCTCTTGTTTGTTTAAAACTCTACTGCCAATATTTGATTTTATCTGACCACTAATTTAAGAAGTCAATGCAACTACTGCAGGACTCTGAACTTGCAAAACATTTCTTTCCAGGTCTGAGTTCAATCCTACAAAACTAAATAATAAAAGCCAATTATGGGCTGGAGAGTTGACTCACTGGTCAAGTGTTGGCTGTGCAATCATGAAGACTAGAGTTTGGATCGCAGCACCCACATAACAAGCTGATCTTCCTGCAAATGCCTACAGCTCCAATTCCGGTGGATTGAATGCCTCCTTTTGGCTTCAAAGATACACACATCTTCCATGTTAAAACAAAACCCAGCAAGAGAGGGAGTCTCATGCTATTTGAAACTTGAAACATATAGTTATGTAAGATCATTTATCTTGAATTTTGAATTGCTAATGATTTTATTAGGTTTTATGCAAGCACAGGCTGAGCCCATAGGCTCAACTAAGTGAAATTGATTAGCTTATGCCCTTTACATCATTGAGTTTTTTTAAAATAGAAAGCTTTTGTGTATGTCCAGCTACCTTAGTAAACAAACAAACCTGTTCCCTTCGGAACTGTAAGGTCACTATTCTGAAACAGTATAATGAGCTGTGTGCAAAGCAGTGACACCCTCCAGAGCTACTGATAAGCAGCAGAACTGTTCTACAGAAAGGTACTCTGCTGCCATCTTAACGTCATTTCCTGATCCTAGGCCGTTACTTCTGAGCACTGTAGAGATGAGGAAGCTTACAACCACTCCAGACACTAATACGGTCTCCACATGACTCATTCACATATAGATTTCTGAACAGCACTGCTCTGGGGTACACAGCAGCAGCTTCTATCTTAACAATAACATGAAGAATGCATTTTGCAGTCTCTGGTCCAGTTGTAGCCAAGAATGTTTCCATCCTGACTTCCCACCTCTTCATTTCCAGTATGCTATTGTTGTATGGGAAACACAATCATCAAATTCTGTATGTAAAAGCCAAATGTTTCAGTGTTGAATCTGGTTCTCACAAAACAAGAGCTGATATGACCAAACTCCAGGGCTCCAGACACTGATACTTCGGAAGCTCATGATGTAAATGCCATTGGTGTGTACGCAGTAATTATTAAGTGCTGTGACATTTTTTTTAGATACTGTCTTGTCAGGATTGTGTGGGTACGCACACCTGTGTGCACACAGAGGCCAGAGCAGGGCATATTTTTCTTTACTGATCTCCACCTAATTGTCTTGAGATAAGTTTTTTCGCTGAATGCTGAATGGGAATCTCACTTTTTTGACTAGTTGGCCACCCAGCTCTAGGCATTCACCTGTCTCCACTTTCTAATCTGGAGGTATAGGTACATGTAGCCATGCTCAGTTTTGTACATGGGAACTGGGAATTTAAACCTAGGTCCTCAGGCTTACAGGTCAGGTGTTCTTACCCACAAAACCATCTCATTCACTTCAACTATTTTTCCCAAAAAATCTGTTAGAATTAATATATCCAACTGATTATTATTTTTCTTCAACAAAGTTACTCAAGAGAATAAATGCAATTTCTTATATCTAAAGCCTTCCTATCACAATATTTTATATAACCACTAATTTTGTCATTCAGATCTATCTGGCAATCTATTTTAACAATCTCTACAAACTAAGTACATTAAAGTACAAAGATGTGCCAACCTAGTAACTAATCATAGGTACCCTAAGGCCACTTTTAAAGTTATAGAAAAGATCATTTGAAATATGCTTCATTTTAAGGATATGTAATTAAATGTGGAATTTGGCAATGACTCTTTAAAACTTAATAGCTGCGAGATATTTTTTCAGTTCTACCACTCATTTTAATAAAATAATAAAGTGATACATAGAAGTGAGTTTCAAGAAGACATCAGATTTTAACAAATCTGTTTTAATCCTAGATGAACCCAGAATACAGTGTACTTTCTTCATCTTTACTCATGGACTGAGACAGTGTTTGAAATGTCCTATGTGAACCAGACGATCACAGTTCTTTTAAATATCTAATACATTTCCTCATTTGTGTTTGTATACATGATAATCCCATACCTATGAGCTTTAATAAGATTAAAACATTTTATTGCAACTACTACTTTATCCCTATGAAAGGCAAAGAGAGCATCTGAACGTGCAATGCCCTTCTATCTTAAATCCAAGTTAATTAACATCAACGTGTGATGGCTAATCTTGGTTGTCAACTTGACTGATCTAGAATCAACTAAAAGACAAGCATCTGGCCACTCCACTGAGGGATTTTCTCAAACAAATTATCTCATCCAAGAGGGAAGTATACCCTAAATGTGGCCAGAACCCACGCAGAAGGAAGGTTTGGCTTTCTGCCTGCTTGTCTTCACTCTACTGGCAAGTACACCATCCTGTTCCTGCCACTGCTGCATTTCTTCACTCATATTAGAACCAGCTTCTTGAGGCTGCAAACACAGTTTGGAGATCAGCAGCTCTCCAAAGAATCCTGCAGGCCCTCAGCCACCAGGCTGGTACTGTTCAGACAGTCAGCCTCGTGGACTGAGCAACCCTGGATTCTCGGCCTCTCCGGTATGAAACAGCCATTGATGGACTATCTAGACCCTAACCCAAGCTAATCTGATAAATCCCTTTTAAATCTGTATTCATGCTATCACTTCTGCTCTTCTCAAGAACCCTGACTATACACAGCAGAATGAAAAGAACATTTTCATAAATTATCAACACTTGATTTTATTGGGGGGAAACAGCTTTAGCAAATGTGAAAATGTCTTCTTTGTTGATTCTCCATGAGAAAAAAAGATATGTTCTTCTACAGGGAAAAAAAAGGAAAGGAAAGGGAGGTTTAGAGAAGAGTTCTGATGGATACCATATCACAAGGTTTATCAGCCACTGTAGTGAGGAGAACAACAATGATCTCAATGCAGTCAATTGCTGAAATGCTCAGTAACCCCAACTGATTTTCAAATTGGGAGGCAAATTACTGGCAACGAGTTCATCAAATTTAGATCTATCTTGATCACTGGGAACATTATAGAAATCAAGAACGTCTTTGACCCTGCACATTTGGTGAAGCCTGGAGTTAGGCACTGCATGGCCCAGGTCATCAGCTAAATGTGCCAAGAGTCTGAACTTCACATGAACATCATCCAAGGAGATATCTTGCCAATTAGTAGGAAGAGATGAACCAAGAACTTCTTTAATACAAGATTCCAAGCGACTCTGGAGATCGTCAGGTGGTGTGTATGCTCGGCTTCGTAAGGGTGGACACACCAGAACAGGCTCTTTTTTCACTTCTTCTACTGCCTCAGCCACCACCGGCTCTATCTCCTTTCTGGAATGATCAAAAGCAAACACGTGAATCTTTGGCTGATTATCTTAATGATGCTAATAAACATCTGATTGAATCTTGCCTTGCAATCAAAATCCAGTATTTTGTACACTTAAGACTTTCTGAGCACAGTGGAGAGCAGAAAAGAGTAAGATCATCATCTACCCTTCAGGTGTGTATAGTTGAATCAATTGTTAGAAAAGAAAACAAAAGCTTAGTATGTATTTTACATACTTGTATGAATTCTAAAAATAAGTAAAGAACAAAGATAAGGAAAACTGTTCTGTCTAGGAGTCCTAGTCTGTCTTAGTTGTTTCTATTGCTGTGATAAAACACCAGGACAACAAGCACTTGTTTATTCCATCTTACAGTTCCATATCACACCCCATCACTGAGGGGTGTCAGGGCAGGAACTCAAGGCAGGAACTGATGCAGAGCCTATGGAGGGCTGCTGCTTATTGCACTGCTCTGATGACTCACCCAGAACCACTTGCCAAGGGGTGGCATCACCCACAGTGAGATGGACCCTCCCACAATTTTCAATCAGGAAAATGCACCAGACTTGCCCACAGGCCAATCTGGTAGGGACATTTTTTTCAATTGAGGTTCCCTCTTTCAAATAACTCTAACTTTTATCAATCTGACATAAAACTAGCCAGCATATCCTCCAAGATCTAACTCTAATACAACTAACTAAATTTACTTCCCACCAATTTCTTACATACATTATAGGCCTACTCAAACTAAACTATATTCTGTTTTCCAAACACACTACCACTTTCCTGACACTTGTTAGTTCAGGTTATATTTCCTTACATGAATCATTTTAATCTTTACTCATGGAAATTATACTACTTACCCTATTAGGCCTAAGATAAAATGTGTGCCTCTTAAGAACTTTAACCTGACTCCTCTAATCAAATGTTAGTTTCTCTGATCTTCATAGCAGTCTACACTGCCCAGTGTATCCCATCCTATACAAGTTTTAATTTTGATTATATTCTACCTCACAGGATCAGAACTTCTCAGTTCCAAACAGCTTATATTTTTTTATTGGACAGTTCCCTGCTGTGTGTGAGGGGCCATTCTGTTCACTGTAAGGTATTTACTAGCGTCCTGGCATCACTTTACTTAATGACAGTAGCACTCCTGTCCTGAGTCACAACCATGGACACTACCAACACTGTCTCTTGAGAACCACCATACCAGACTGTAAGATCTTTAATATAATGGCCTGTTTTGGGGTTCTTTGAACATGAACTCAACAACTGCTTAGAAGAGAATCTGGCTGACATACCATTTAAACGCTTTGGTTTGTGAACCACCTAAGTAATCCTGTTTCTCGTGGAATTGGCATCTGACTAGAATTGACCATCTTTACAGAAAGAGAAGACCAGAAATGAAATGTCTGGCCAAGAATATACTTTAGAATGTAACTTTGCTTGTCTACTTAAAACTTTGTTCCATCAACTCATCCTTCATAAATTTTTGATTACCATCTCAGTGTCATGTCTTGCAATGGCTTGACTATATTATCCTCAAGAGCTCTTGTCTTGGACACTCAATATTTGTAATTAGGCCTTTTAAGAGGTAATTAGAGGAGATAAGATAAGAATATTGGGAATGCCATAAAAGCATTAGTGGCTATAAAGAAGAGGAAGAAAAAAAACCAAGCTAGTATGCCTGCTCTGTCTCACTATATATTCTTCTCCATTATGTTAAGAGGCAGCAAGAAGGTCTTCTACAGATGTAGAGCAGATAATATTGCCAAGCTATTGATAAGTCATCCATTTTTTGACATTTTACTATGTCAATGGACTAAGTCAAGGGACTAAGACTCTACTGAAGTCTTAGAGTAAACAATATACTGCAATAGTTTCCATTTTTGAAGAAAACTAGCCACTGTTTTTAAAAAAATTCTCAAGAGAGTTATGTTCATATAATTTGTTAAATTATACATTCCAGCGCTTTCAGAATAAACGTAATTCAGGTAAAAGACTCAACATTCCAAAAGATAGAGTGGCTAAAACAAACAAACAAACAAACAAAAAAAAAAAAACAAAACAAAAAAAAAAAACCTCTGAGGGCTGGAGAGATGGCTCCCTTGTCAGAGACTGGGCTCATAACCAAAATGTCAAAAATAAAAACCAAACTCTAACTCTATGTTGTCTGTAAGAAACTTATTCTTATTCTTTTTTTTTTTTTAAAAAAAGATTTAAGGGCTACATCAATCAAAATTGATGGGAAAGGGTATTTCATGGGCATAGCTATACTTACATCAAACCAAATAAACTGTTAAGTCAAACTTTCTCTCAAAGGTCATTAGATAGTATTAAATGATCAAATCAATTGGATGAAATAAACATGTACCCAATACGAGAACACCTAAATATACAAAGCATATATGAACAAGCCTGAAATGATAAATTACTGAAATAACACAACTCAACAACACACTCTCAATAAACAGTGGATAGGCTAATGCTGTGGGATGGTCTGTATGTCAAATCTGTTGCTCTGATTGGTCAATAAATAAAACACTGGTTGGCCAGTGGCCAGGCAGGAAGTATAGGCGGGACTAACAGAGAAGAGAATTAAGGGAACAGGAAGGGAAAGGGAGTCACTGCCAGCCACCGCCATGACAAGCAGCATGTGAAGATGCCCGTAAGCCATGAGCCACATGGCAAGGTATAGATTTATAGAAATGGATTAATTTAAGCTATAAGAAGAGTTAGCAAGAAGCCTGCCACAGCCATACAGTTTGTAAGCAATATAAGTCTCTGTGTTTACTTGGTTGGGTCTGAGCGGTTGTGGGACTGGCGGGTGACAGAGATTTGTCCTGACTGTGGGCAAGGCAGGAAAACTCAACCCACAGGCTAACCACACAGAACACCAATAAATACTGAATTTTAATAATATTGTATACCAAATGGATCTACACAGAGCTTTCTGTTGTAGAATATTCCTTTATACTGTAAGAAGATGTGTCACTGTGATTGGTTTAATAAAGAGCTAAACGGCCATTAGCTAGGCAGGAAGAGGTTAGTGGAACTTCTGGGGACAGAGCTCTGGGGAGAAGAAAGAAGGAGTCGCTCTCCAGGCACAAGGAAGCAAGATGGGCAGTACAAAGAAAAAGTAATTGAGCCACGTAAAAGAACATAGATTTAAAAATATAGGCTAATTTAAGTTGTAAGAACTAGTTAGGAACAAGCCTAAGCTAAGGCCAAGCTGTGTTTTGTGTGAGATGGTGGCCCAAAGGAAAATCAGCATACAGCTTTCAATTTAACATCCAACCATTCCATGAAACACTTTCATCTTTACTTGCTTCTCAAGCATGTATTGAATATTTTGTAGGCTAGATTACATTATATCACAAAAGAAGCCTCATGAATTTAAAAGATCAAAATGATACAAAATAGCCTTACTGACCACAAAGGAAAAAAAGAGTCACCAGTAATTCAAGAGAAAAACAATAACAACAAATCTCTGGAAACTAAGCAACAGACTGTTGGGTCAAAGGGGAAATCAAAAGGGAACTTCCAGATTATCTTGAGATAAGGGACTGGAGAGATGGCTCAAAAGGCAAAGTGTTTGACAAGTGTGGTGCTTTGAAGAGGAATGGCCCCCATAGGCTCATAGATTTGAATACATGGTCACCAGGGAATGGCACTATTAGGAGGTGTGGCCTTATTGGAAGAACTATGTCACTGGGGTTTCGAATGCTCAAGCCAGGCCCAGTGTCTCCCATTCTTCCTGCTGCCTACAGAGATATAGAACTCTCAGCTACCTCCTAGCACCATTTCTGCCTGCATGCTACTGTGCTTCCTGCCATGACAATAATGGACTAAACTGAAATGTAAGCCAGCCCCAATTAAATATTTTCCTTTATAAGAGTTGCCATGGTCATGGTCTCCATGACCATGAATGGAAACCCTAACTAAGACACTAGGTAATAAGACACCAGTAACAGAAACTATAGTGTCTTAGTTATGGTTTCTATTGCTGTGTAGAGACACCATGACCACAGCAACTCTTACAAGGGAAAGCATTTAATTAAGGTGGCTTACCTACAGTTTCAGAGGTTCAGTCTATTATCATCATGGTGGGGAGTATGGCAGCATGCAGGCAGACATGGTGCTGGCTACATCCTGATCAGAAGGCTGTGACTCTGGTAGTAGCTTGAACTCAAGTACAAGAACTCGAAGTATGCCCCCATAGTAACACACTTCCTCCAACAAGACCACATCTCCTAATAGTGTCACCCCTTTGGGGCCATTTTCTTTGAAATCACTACACCTAGACAGACACAAGTAAACAAAGAGGACCAGAGTTCAATACTCATCATCCTGGAGAAAAAAACTACCAGAAGGTGTGCAAGCCCATAATGAGAACACAGGAGAATCAGAGACAGGTCTTGAGATGGCTGGCTAGTCAGTATAGTCAAGTCACTGGGCTCCAGGTTCAATGAGAGACCATGTCTCAAACTATAAGGTGGAGAGTGACTGAAGTAGACACCCAACGTTGACCTGTTCTTCACATGTATGCATGCATGCACGCACAAAAGCACACATACAATATCTTGAGAAAAGTGAAAATGTATAGCATAACTGTGTGAGCTACTTTTATATCAACTTGACACAAGCTAGAGTCACTTGGGAAAAGAGAATTTCACTTCAAAAATTTGATGTGTTTGAGAGCCCAGGTCACCATGGGTGGTACTACACTTAATCTGGTGGTCCTGGGTGCTGTAAGAAAGCAGGCTGGGCAAGCTGTGCAGGAGTGAGCCAGAAAGCAGCACTGCTCTATAGTCTCCACATCAATCTCCTGCCTCTAAGTTCCTGCCTTGAGTTCTTGGTCTGACTTCCCTGGATGATGGACTGACCTCAAGCTGTAAGATTGAAATAAATCCCTTCTTCCTCATGTTGCATTTGGTCATGGCATTTCATCACAGCAGTAGAAAACTCTACCAAAGACAGTAACAAACATTAAAAGAAAACCTATACTGAGGAGAATTTATAGTAATAAATGGCCACATCACTCAAGATTTTTAGCAATCTGACATTGAACCATATGAAACTTAAAAAGAAAAATGTAACCCTAAATTTAGCAAGACAAAGGAAATAATAAGATCAGAGCAGATACAAATTTCATAGAAAGAAGCCAATAAAACTAAGGGCTGATACAGAAAACATGTAATTAAAATCAGAAACATAAGGCGACACTTGAGATGTTTCAGAACCTAAAAGATACTTGAGATATTTACAGAACCTAAAAGAAACAGTTAAGATCCTAGGAACTAAGCCAGGAAAGAATAGAAAGCCTAAGCCAGTCAATAGCAAATAAAAGAGACTGAAGAAAAATGAAACAGCAAACAACACCCCAACAGAGACTGGAATAAGATTCTTCATGTGATAATTGTACCATACATTCAAAGAAGAACTGACATCTGCCCTTCTGAAACTCTCCCTAAAGTAGGAAGAAGAAACACTTCCAAAATCATTTTATGAAACCAGGATACTAAAGCCAGACAAAGATACAAGGCAATATCTCTGATGAACATAATGCAATAATCTTCAATAAAATAGAAGCAAACCAAATTCAAAAAGACAACCATACTATGACTAAATAAACACTTCCTTGGACTGCAAAGTTTGTTCAATATACACAAATGAATAATGACAGACTGCATTAACAGAATGAAAGTAAAAATCACATCATCATCTCAATGGAAGCAGAAAAGGTGTCTGATATAAATAAAGCCTAACACTCATTCAAGATCAAAGCTCTAAACAAAATAGGTATAGAATCTACCACAACCAGATAAACATAATTTAGGAACGCTTACAGCTAAACTCATAATGAATGGGGGAAAACTATTAACAAAACAGTTTTCTTTCCATGCTCAGGTACAAGCAAGGATGCTCAGTCTCAGAACTTCTGTTTCGGGGGGGGGAATGGGGGGTTGGGGAGGTCATGGGGGGGTTGAGTGGGGCTTCCTATGTAAAGTACACTGGCCTTGAATTCATCATTTTCCTGCCTCAACCTCTGCAAACCACTATAACCTCATACTAGAAGGCATACTCAAGAGATTTGAGAAAAGAAGAAAGAAATAAAAGGCAACCAAATTAGAAAGAAGTACATTTGTCTCTGCATATGACTTAAGTCTATTAGAAAAACTCAGACTATGTAACACACACAAGAAATTGCTAGAACTAATAAACTAACCCAGTCAAGTTGCAGTATACAACTTAACATTTTTAAGACATACAACTTAACATTTAAAAGAATTAACATTTTTTTAAAAAAAGTTAGTACTTTGGGGGCTGGAGAGATGAGTCAGTAGTTAAGAGAACTTGTTACTCTTCCAGAGTTCAGTTTCCAGCATCCACATTAGGTTGCTAGCTCACAGCCACCTGTAACTCCAGCCCCTGGAGATCTGGTGCCCTCTTCTGGCCTCACAGGGTATCTATCAGTATGAGATATGCATACATGAACATATGTACATAAATAAAATAAATCCTCAATAAAAAATCAGTAGTTTCTTTAGGGAAATAACAAATTAGCCCAAAAGAAAATCAAGAAGTCAAATTCAGTTTACAGTTAACAAGAAAAAAAAAAAAGGAAATATTTAGGAAAAATTAACCACGTACGCTAAAGATCATCTGTATACTGAAAACTGTAAAACACTGAAAACTGTAAAACACTAATAAAAGAAACAGAAAACACACATAAATGAAAAGACATCCATGCTCATGGATTGAAGAATCAATTATTATGTTATTTTATCAATACTGTTAATATGTCTGCACTACTTAACATACTTAACCCAATGCCTATCAAAATAATCTAAGCAATCTTAAATCACGAATAGCTGCAGCAATCTTGAGCATGAGCAATGTAGTAGAAATTATACTTTAAGATTTAAAATTCTATCCCAGAGTTATGGTGATCAACAATAAAAAAATGATAGAGATCTTAGTTTTCATTAAAAATAAAAAAGGATGTAAAGAGATGGAATTAGCTAGACTGTAAAAGTCTCTTCTTTATGTATATATACATCAATGCATCTATTTACACCCTTAAAGAATAGGTAACCAAAAAATGAACATAATTTAACAACGGCTCCCCCTCTTAAAGATCTTTTCTTATTAACCACTGTATCTTTAATATCTACCATATAGTAGACATTAAAATATTTGTTGAGTGAATAAAAGAAACGAACTTGGAACATTTGACAGTAACCAAACAGAGAGATTTAGTTAAGACATGACATGATGACTCAAAATTTTAACCTACGACATTCGTTGTTGCCTGCAGGGTCCCAGCGGTTAAGTTTCCATGCCCTAAACATTTTCTAGGTCATACAGATGGATCCTACATAATGCAGTGGGAAAACTGTAGGTAAGTAGTTAAGACACAGGGATTCTCTATGTCCACCATGCGCGTGCTTTTCTCTTCAGTGGGCCTCAGTTCCCCCTAGAGTCACAATACTGAGGCGTGGAAAAGAGACTACTATTGGAGCATTGTACACATTTGAGAGAAATAGAAGACGTTTAGAAAATATTTGTTGTATGCATCAATGAAATGCGAGCGAGCGAGCGAGCGAGCGAGAGAGAGAGAGAGAGAGAGAGACTGACAGCGAGCGAGCGCGCGCATGAGGGTGAGGGAGAGAGATACACAACGTTGAGCGGGAGTCTTCATTTCTCATCTTGCTTAAAAACAGACAACCCCCGGGAAGGAGGTTGGCTTACTGAGCACCTACGTTCATAATTTAGCTTGATCAGTCCAAACGAATCGTTTGCTTGCAGACACAGCACTGCGTGCCTTTGGCACGTGGTTAATGCTGTTTACTAAGGAATGTGAGACCCGAGGCAAAGGGCACCGTGTGGCCATTAGGAGGCTCCGCCAGTCGCGGAAACGTCAGCCGAAGCTTTTAACTCGGATCGCTACTCCACGCTAACTCCTGCAGGCTAAGGACCAGGGTCCCATCTTAACCCTCCGAACTCTAAACCCTAAGTTCCTGGTTACTTTCGTGGGACGTAACCCAATGAGAAACCCTCAGCTTTACCTGGATCGAGACCAAAAGTCTCTACGAGTAGCCAACGGGACCTTCCAGAGCCAGCCTCTTCTAGCAAACCGGCCCGCACACAGCGCCGCCATCTTCGACTAGCGTTCCGGAGCGCCGGGAGCTGCCCGACTCAGCCAATCACACGCGAGCTTACTGCAGTGGTCCCTGTTGTTGCCTAATCCTGTGCACACTGGGAAATGTAGTCTATTGCCATTTGCGGAAGAAGGCTGTGGCGCGCCCCCGGGGCATGTTGGGAGTTGTAGTTGGAGAGGTTCGGTGAAGGTTCCGGGTAACGCCTTCTGGTTCAGGGGTGGTCGGCTGTAGCGCTGCTTGACTGTGAGGTGGAGAAATTGGCAACAAGGAGACTGCAGCGAGGCCCGAAAGACTGCGCAGCCGGGCAGGAGACGGGGCTTGGGGTTAGGGGACAGTCAAGCAGATTGTCTGATATGGCCCTGGGAACGTGACCACTCTTGAGACCGAGACAGGACCTCCCCAGACCCATCCAGTGAGCCTCGTCTTGGCGGGGCCTAATTTCCAGCAGGCGGCTAGGCCTCTCCGGAGCCTTATTGCTGTGTGGCTGCTATTCCTGAACGAGGACATGGCGTCCCCAAGCCCACTGCTGGAGCCAAAGGTGAGTTGCCCCTACGAGAGATCTCCGTTATTTCGCCGCTCCCGAGACGGCCAGGCCGTGCCATCACCTGCCCAGTCCCCATCTGCTGGCTGCCAGTTCTAAGTGAGGACCCCAGACAACAGCCGGAGTACTCCGTGCTCCGGGTGCAGTTAGTTAATGGGCTCTTTTTTTTTTTTTTTTTTCCAAGAACAACTTGATAAATCGGCTGGAGAAAATTAAGACTGCTCCAAGTTAGTTCTCGTTTGTGAGTTCCCCAAGTGAGGCACTATTTTTGATATCCTCTGTCTTCTGCAGCTGGCCTGATGGCTGAACTTAAGGTGGGTGCTTAGGGATCTAATGGAATTGAGTTGAATTGGGTCACAAGCTGGTGTGGGTAGACCATTGGAGGGGGCCGGTGAGGTGAGAGAAGCTTGGAGAGGTCTTGAGGCTGTTAACTACAATTAAAATAGTAGTGACATTACTGTGCAGTAACCAAACCAGAAAGGGCTTTCAGTTTAGAAGGCACAGATTCCGATCAGTTCCTTTCCAGTCTAGGTGTTCGCCTGTAAAAGTTAGTTCCAGGAATTGGGCACCTTTTGACATTCTTAATTTGGTTCCTCCTAGTGAATATGACCGTGGTAAGTGATAGAATTATCCCTGAGAAAACTGGAACTGACTACAGAAATCGTACTATTTCAGCAGTTGCTGACATTTGAGGATATGGCTATGTTTTTTTACCCAGGAGGAGTGGGATTATCTGGATCCAGCTCGGAGAAGCTTGTATAAAGACGTCATGGTGGACAGTTATGGAAACCTGGTCTCTCTGGGTAAGACTGTGCTGTTTCTCTAACATATCCAATAAGTTGCTAACACTCATATTCAGAACACTTCAACCAGTATTATTAATGTCAATACCGTTTTGTTCCAAAATTCTGATTCACATCTCTCCGCCATTCATTATGTCCATGACTCTCCTATCCCTCCCTTCCTTATAACCAAAGTGCAAGGTTTTTCAGCTTCCCAGTCTCCTTCCCATGTTACTCTGTGCTTTTCTTCTTGGTGCA
>NW_023505464.1:0-27023 GCF_004664715.2 Peromyscus leucopus | reverse complement strand
ACTTTTAAGATTCTTGCTACAATAGCCTATTTTTTTTTTCAAGATGCCACAGTTACTCTGATACACAAACCAACACAAAGACCCAACAAAGAAAGGAAATTACAGACCATTTTTTCTCATGAACATAGATGCAAAAATTCTCAGTAAAATATTTGCAAACTGAATCCAAGAACACATCAAAAAGATTATCTGCCATGATCAAGTAGGCTTCATCCCAGAAATATCCGGATGGTTCAACATATATAAATTAATAAACGTAATCCACGATAAACAGACTGAAATACAAAAATCACCTTATCATCTCATTAGATGAAGAAAAAGCCCTTGACAAAATCTAACATCATGGCATGATAAAAGTCCTGGAGAAACTACAGATACAGGGAACATACCTCAAGATAATAAAAGCAATTTACAGTAAGCCCACAGTCAACATCATTTTAAGTGAAGAGAAACTCAAAACATTTCCACTAATATCAGGAACAAGAAAAGGATGTCCACTCTTTCTATACCTAGTCAATATAGTACTTGAAAATCTTAGAGCAATAAAACTAAAGGGGATCAAGGGATACAAATAGGAAAAGAAGTCAAAATATCTTTGTTTGCAGATGGTATGGTTGTATACATAAATGACACTAAAAATACCACTAGAAAACTTCTACAGCTGATACTTTTAGCAAAGTAGCAGGATATAAAATTAACTTATAAAAAATTAGTAGCCTTCCTATATACAAATGACAAATGGAGTGAGAAAGAAATCAGGGAAACAATACCTTTTAAAATAGCCTCAGCCGGGTGGTGGTGGCGCACACCTTTAATCCCAGCACTCGGGAGGCAGAGCCAGGTGGATCTCTGTGAGTTCGAGGCCATCCTGGGCTACCAAGCGAGTTCCAGGAAAGGCACAAAGCTACACAGAGAAACCCTGTCTCAAAAAACCAAAAAAAAAAAAAAAAAAAAAAAAAAAGCCTCAAAAATGTCTTGGGATACAAGTGAATTTTATGATACATGTGAAAGACTTGTATTATAAAATCTTTAAGACACTGAAAAAAGCAATTGAAGATTTAAATATGGAAAGGCCTTGCATGCTTATGGATTGGTAGGATCAATATTGTGAAAATGGCCAGCCTACCAAAAGCAATCTACACATTCAATGCAACCCCCATCAAAAGTCTTCACAGAAATTGAGAAAACAATTTTCAATTTTACATAAAAATACCTGATAGCTTAGAAATTCTGGATAATAAAAACATTTCTGGAAGTATCACTGCCCCAGATTTCAAGATTATTATGGAACTATAGAAATAAAAAAAAAACATGATGTTGGCATAAAAAAGGACATGATGATCAATGGAATAGAACTGAAGACTCAGATGTAATTCTTAGCCATTTTTACTTCTTCTTTTGAGAAGTCTTTCTTCAGTTTCACAGCCCATTTTTTGAATGTGCCATTTTTTGTTTGTTTTGACTTTTTTGAGTTCTTTATACATTCTGGATGTTAATCTTTTGTCAAATACATAGCTGTCAAAGATTCTTCCCTAGTCTGAGAACTTCCTCCTTACTCCATTGTTTGTTTCTTTAGCTGTACAGAATCTACTCAGTTTTATGAGGTTCAACTTGTCAATTTCTGGCCTTAATTTTTGGATAAATGGAGTCCTGTTCAGAATGTTCTTTACACACATTTTATGTAAGGTACTGTCTATATTTTCTTCTAATAGTTTCAGTTTTCACATATTTAGATCTTTCATCCCTTTGGAGTTAGTTTTTGTTCAAGATGACAGATAAGAATCTAAGTTCACTCTTCTACATGTGGATGTTCAGATTTTCTATTTTGTTCCATTGGTCTGCATATCTATTTTTTGTGCCAGTGCCATATTGTTTTTGTTACTATAGCTCTACAATATACTTGAGGTCTAGAATATGTGAAGTCTAAAATGGTAATTTCTTCAGCATTGGTATTTCTGCTCAGAATTGTTTTGGCTATCTCTGAAATTTGTGGTTCCCTATGAATTTTAAAATAGTTTTTTTCTATTTCTGTGAATAATGGGATGGGGATTTTGATTGGGATTTATTGAATCCATAAATGGCTTTTGGTAGAATGGTTATCTTTACAACATTAATTCTACCTACCCATGAGCATGGCATGTTTTTCCATTTTCAACATTTAAAGTTTATATTTTAGACATTTCTTTTTTCCCCCATTTTCTTTATTAAGGAATTTTCTACTCACTCTACATACCACCCACAGATCCCACCTCCTCCTTTCTCCCATCTTCCAGCCCTCTCTCCCAAGCCACCCCACATCCCCACATTCCCCAAATCAAGGTCTCCCATGAGGAGTCAGCAGAGCCCGGCACACTGAGCCTAGGCAGGTCCAAGCACCTTCCCACTGTACCAAGGCATGGCGCCACACCACAGGTACCAGTTTCCCAAAAGCCTGCCTATGCACCAGGGATGGATCCCGATCCCCCTGCTTGGGTGTTCCCCAAACAGTTCGAGCCAAACAACCGTCTTCCGTATCCAGAGGGCCTAGTCCAGTCCCGTGGGGGCTTCACAGCCACTAGTATTTTAGACATTTCTTACCTACTTAATAAAGATTTATGCATAGATATCTCATTTTCTTTGAGACTATTGTGAATAAGAGTGTGTTCGTTATATATTTCTGACCTCACTTGGTGGTGGTGTATAGAAAGCCTACTGATTTTTGTAAGTTGACTCTGTATATTGCCATTTTTGGAAAATTATTGATCATTTCTAGTATTTTTTTCTGATTTTTGGATCTTTTATGGATACTATTATATCATGTACAAAAAGAGTAGTTTGACTACTTCTTTTCCTACTTGTATCCCTTTCATTTCCTTCTCTTGTCTTACTGCTCTAGCTAGTGCCCTGAGTGAGATATTGAAAAGAGATAGAGATAGTGGACAGGTCTGTCTCAATACTGATTTCGCTGGTATTGCTTCAAGTTTTCCTTCATTTAGGATGACGCTGGCTCGGGTTGTCATATATACCTTTTATTATGTTGAGATATGTTCCCTCTAGTCCTATGCAGCATTTTAATCAAAATAGCATGTTGAATGTTGTTAAAGGCTTTCTCTACAACTGTTGAGATGACCAATTGATTTTTGTATTTGAGCCCACCTAGGTGATTTATTACATTTGATTTGCATATGTTGAACCATCCTTGCATAATTCCATATTGTGGAATAAATCCAACATTCTCATGGTGGATAATCTTCTTGATGTATGTCTATATTTGGTTTCAAGTATTTTATTGAGGAATTTTGAACCTACGTTCACCAGGAATATGGATCTTTAGTTTCTTTTGTGTGTGTGTGTGTGTGTGTGTGTGTGTGTGTGTGTGTGTGTGTTGGTATTAGAGTAGCCTGGTTTTGGTATCATACAAAGAGTTTGAGATTGTTCCTTCTGTTTCTGTTTTTTTTTTTTTTTTTTTTTTTTTTTTTTTTTTTTTATATAACTAGAGAAATATTGGCTGTAGATCTTTGAAAGTCTGGTAGAATTCTGCTGTGAATCCATCTGGCCTGGATATTTTTTTTTTATCTGGAAGACTTGTTATTGTTTCAGTTTCCTCATTTGTTATAGGTCTATTTAGGTTAATGATCTCTTAATTTAACATGGTGGTTTAGATGAATCTAGAAGCACATTCATTTCTTTTAGTTTTTCCATCTTAATAGAGTAAAAGTTTTAAAATTATTCCTTCATAATGCTCTGATTTTTTTGGTGTCTCTTCTGATGCTTTCCTGTTCATTTCTGACTCTGCTAGTGTGGGTCTTCTTTATTATTTTGGTTAGTCTGATTGAAGGACTGTTAATCTCATTTATCTTCTCAAAGAACTGGCTCTCAGATTTGTTGATTCTTTGTGTTGTTTTTGTTATTTCTATCTTTAAAATTTCTGCTCAGATTTTTAATATTTCTTGCCATCCATTGGATTTGTATGTAGTGAGTTGTTCTCTGTCTCAACCAGCCAGCTTACAAATCATGACATATAGACTTATTAATTATGAAATCTCAGCCAATAGCTTAGGCTTGTTTATAGCTAGCTCTTATAACTTAAATTAACTCATTTCTATTAATCTACATGCTGCACTGAGGCTTGTTTACCTCATCTAAGTACAGTCCATCATGCTTTCTGCATTTTTATTCTTGTGTGCTTTTTAAAACTTTCAGTATCTATCCTTTTTTGTGAGTGGGATTATATTTTGGTAGATTCGTGTAAATATAACCACCAAGAAATGTACTCTCACTGTCAATTTACTTTCCAACCCCTTGAATCTAGGGTGGTCCTGTTATGTGCTTTGGTATGAGAAGGTGATAGAAGAGGCTTGGAAACTTCTACTTCTTCTCTTAGAGCCCCCCCCCCCCCCCCCCCAAACCCATGGAGAGATGGCATCTGTAGCCAGTCTTTCTCTATACTGCCAGCCCCAAATCATGATGTAGAGACTTATTAATTATGAATTCTTGTTCTCAGCTTAGGCTCGCCCCACTAGCTCTTATAACTTAATTTAACTCATTTATTTTAATCTACATGCCACCACATGGCTCAAGGCTTTTACCTCTCCTTCTACATGTCCTGCTTCCTCTGTGTCCAGCTGGTGACTCCCCTTTCTTCTTTTCTGAATCCTTTCTGTTCCCAGAAATCCTCCCTAATCTCTTCCTGCCTAATTATTGGCCATTCGGCTCTTTATTAAACCAATCACAGTGACACAGCTTCACACAGTGTAAAGGAATATTCCGCAACAGTATCTCTCGGTAGAGAGAAGTCTCACCAGACATGGCACCAGTCTTTGATGAAGCCATCTTAGAAGTCCTAGGTCCACATGAGCTCCCAGCTAGGTGTTAGCCACAGGAGCAGACAACAACCAGTGCTTTATGTGGCAGAACACCCAGGCTTAGCCTGTGTAATTGACAGAGAGAGGAGAGTCAATCACTGCTGTTTTGTTACTTATTTATTTTTTTTATAAACATTCAATGTAGAAGTTTATTTGCTTAATCAAGATAAATCACTTCATTGTCATTGCATTTGGGATGATAGAATGTTCACAAATGTATGACAAATGAGCACATATCCATGTGACATTTTATTTATTTCAATGGGTTGGTCTACAGCACATCTATAGGAAAGTTATTTAAATAATCAGTTTAAAGCTAACATTTTGATATATCACTTAGATAGAAACTTTTCCAAATAAAATTTGAACCTCCTCCCCATTTTACATTTAACTTATTAATGGGATTTCTAAGCTATTTCTTGTTTATTGAAAAAAGTCATACAATATATTTTAATGATATTTTTCTCTCCCTAATCCTCTCAGATCTTCCCCACCTTCTTACCTACCCAACTTTATGTTCTTTCTCTCATCTATCTTTAAAACAAACAAAACAAAACAAAAACAAGCAATAGTCCTCCCCAAGAAACACACATAGCCACACCCCAGAAAAAAACACAAAAACAGGTCAATGATATCCCTGATGAACATAGATGCAAAAATACTCAACAAATTCTTACTAGCCATTTACAGACACATAAGCTTCATCCACTATGATATAGTTGGATTTCTTCTAGAGATGGTTCAACATACATAAGTCAATACATGTAATAAATCATATAAGTGGACTTAAAGACAAAAATAACATGTTCATCTCGATAGATGCAGAAAAAAATCTTGACAAATTTCAACATGCATTCATGATACAGTTTCTAGAGACAGTAGCACTGGAGAGATCATTTCTCAACAGGTATATGATAAACCCACAGTCAAAAGCATACTACATGGAAAAACCTTGAAGTAATCCTACTGACGTCAGAGAAAACTCCAGGCTATGTACCCACTCCTTTTCAATGTAGCATTCACTAGAACAATAAGACAAGAGAGGAAATTAATGGGATATAAATAGGAAAAGAAGTCAAATTATCCCTATTTGCAAATGATATGCACCAGCAAAGTGGCAGGAAAGAAAATGGACTTACAAATTTAGCAATTTTTCTGCTTCACCAACAAGCATGCTGAGAAAGAGATTGCGTTCACATTCCTATTCACAATAGACTAAAAAAATATCTAGGAACAAGCTAGCCAAGGAGGTAGAGGACTTCTGCATTGAATTCTTGAGATTTCTGAAAAAAAAAAAAAAAAACTAACAAATAGAAAGACACCCAACGTTCATGGGTTGGTAAAATCAATATTGTGAAATGACCATTCTACCAAAGCCATTTATACACTCAGTACGATGCCAATGAAAATATCCATCTCATTCTTTTTTGTTTGTTTTTTGAGATAGAGTTTCTCTCTATAGCTCTGGCAGTCCCGAAACTTGCTCTGTAGACTAGACTGGCCTTAAACTCAGAGATCCACCTGTCTTTGCCTCCTGAGTGCTGGGATTAAAGGTATGCACCACTACCACCCAGCCTCACCTCATTCTTAAAGGAAATAGAAAAAAATCCAAAAATTCATATGATACCATAAAAAACAAGGGTAGTCAAAGCAATCCAGAATAAAAAGAACAATGCTGGAGAATAACCATTATAGGTCTTCAAGACCTATTACAGAAGGTCTGCAGAGATGGCTCAGGGGGTTAAGAGCACTGGGTGCTCTTCCAGAGGTCCTTGGTTCAATTCCCAAAACCTACATGGCAGCTAACAACTGTATGTAACTCCAGTTCTAGGGATCTGATGTCCTCTGCTGACCTCTAGGTCACTGCATGTACGTGGTGCACAGAGATATACATTCAAGCAAAAACACATATACATATTAAAAGAAAGATACATTACAGAACTACAGTAATAAAAATAGCATATTGGTACAAAAACAGACATGTAGACTAATGGAACAAAGTATAAGACCCTCCAACATGAATGTAGCTAACTATTGCCATATGATATTTGATAAAGATGCTGTTGTGGTTTGAATAAGAATGGTCCCCATAGGTTCATGTATTTAAATGCTTAGAAAGTGGCACTATTTGAAGGGATTAGGTGGTGTGAATGTATGTAGGTAAGATTAGGAGGAAGTATGTCACTGGGGGTGGGCTTTTGAGGCTCTCTCTTCTTACTGCCTACAGATCCAGATGTAGAACTCTCAGTTCTTCCATGTCTGCCTGCATGCCTCCATTCTTCCCGCTATGATGTCAATAGACTAAACCACTGAAACTATAAGCAATCCCCAATTAAATGCTTTCTTTTATAAGAGTTGCCATGGTCATGATGTCTTTTCACAACAATAGAACTCTAAGACGGGTGCCAAAAATATACATTGGAAAAAAGGCAATATTTTCAACAAATAGTTCTGGGAAAAAATATTCACATGTAGAAGAATGAAATTAGACCTGTACCCATCACCCTGAGAAAATCACTTCCACATGGATCCAAAGACCTCAATGTGAAACCCGAAACACTGAAACTACTAGAGGAAAGCATAGGCAGTGCCCTACAAGACATATGTGTTGGAAAGGACTTTCTGAATATGTGTCCCCAGAGGAATTAAGGCTAACAATTAACAAACGGGACCTCAGAAAACTGTAAAGCTCTGCACAGTTAAAGAAACTGTCAATGGAGTGAGGGGGAAGTGCCTAGAACAGCAGAGAAGAATGTGGCAGTCAGCAAAGCCGGAAGAGAGTAGCTATCTAAGCCATTTAACATTGGACATACAACTACAGGTTAGAGTTCTATCGCTGGGTTTTGGTCTTACTTTGGTCCAGCATTTCAGCACGTTGCCCAAATTCTTCCCTTTTGAAATAGTATTGTATAAGCTCTGATATTTCGTGTTATAATATATAATTTGATTTTTGATTTTGCATGAGATTGCGATTTAGAGATTGCCTTGAGTCTCAGAAGAGACTTGGACTTTTAAGCACTGTTCAGACTGTGAAGGACTATGGGAACTTTAGGAGTTGGAATAATGTATTTTACATTATGATATGGCCAGGAGCCTATGAGGGCCAGAGAGTGGAATCTGGTGATCTAAATGAGAATGGCCCCCTAGGCTGATATATTTCAATGCTTCATCTCTAGTTGGTGGAACTGTTTGTGAAGGATTAGGAGGTATGGCTTTGTTGGTAGAGGTGTGTCACTGTAGATGGCTTTTAGGTCTCAAAAGCCAATACCATTCCTAGTTATCTTTCTCTCTGCCCCGCGGTTGCTGTCTTAGCCACTGCTCTCGTGCCATGCCTTCCTGCCTGCTGCCATGTTACCCTCCATGACGGACATGGACTCTGATCCTCTGGAACCCCGAGCCCCAAATTAAATGCTTTCTTTAAAAGTTGCCTTGGTCATGGTGTTTCGTCCCAGCAATAGAAATGTAATTAAGACAACATCTGAGAAAATATTAGTATCCAAAACATATAAAACATCTCAAAAGAAAAAGAAAAAACAGAACCAAGAAAACAAACAACCCAGTTAAGGGTTGGGATAAAAATGGCTAGGAAATACCTCAGAAAGTTCCAACTCCTTTAGCAATTAGAGGAATACATCTCATCGCATCCCCATTAGAATAAGTATATCAAGATAACACAAATGCTGGCGAGGTTGCAGAGAAAGGGAAAGTCTTGTCTATTGTTGGTTAGATTGCAAACTGATATAGCCACTTTTGAACTCAGCATGGAAATTCTCAAAAAGCTAAACATATATCTACCATAAAACATAGCTGTGCCACTCCTGGGCATATTCCCAAAGGATTGGACATCCCACTCTGCAGATACTTGCTCAGCCATGTTCATTGCTACTCAGTAACTAAGAAATGGAAACAACCTAAATGTGCTTTCACTGATGAATGGGCAATAAACTGTGGCACATATACACAATGGAATCCTACTCTATTGTAAAGAAAAGTGAAATCACGAGGTGTGCAGATAAATAAATGGAACTAGAGCATTTTATATTGAATTAAGTAACCCAGACCCAGAGAAACAAATGTTGCATGTTATCTATCCTTTGTGGTTCTTAGTTCCAAGTGTATAGATGTGTATAACCCCTATTGCCCACAGAAACAAGGGAAATAAGAAGGGACTGGGGGTGGGAAGCAGGAGATTTAGAGTGAAGAATGGAATGGCACAGGTGCTATGAGGGAGAAATGGGAAAATGGGGAGTTAATCGGAAGGGAGGACGGAGAGCAATACAGAATGAGAGGGTAGACCGAGGGATAAACAACACCGGTAAATAAATAAGGAGTTATCGTTTTATATTTACTTTAAATTATGTATAATACAATACACATATATGTACATGTAGAGTTTAAACTATACCACTTTATATATACTCTATGTATAGTTTAAACTACATATTACACCTCTTGGGATAACAACACTTTAAGAGCCATAGACTAGCAAAACCCCCAGGGTCAGGTTTGAGAAAACTTATCTCAAGTTGTCAGGAGAGTCAGAGATCCCCTGTCTTAGTGTTTTACTACTGTAATAAAGACCACAATCACTCCCCCCTTTGTTAAACTGTTTTTGTCATTTGGGTTCTTTATGAACAAGAGGTTGCTCAAGTCTGTGAATGCACATTAATGCTTTTTCCCTGGAGAAACCCTGTGTCCTGACTCTTTTGATCAGAATCTCACAACACTATAATATAATATATAATGCCATGTGCTGTAGAGTGTGTAGATCAATAGAATACTCTATAGGTAGTAAGTGTAGGACAAACTGATAAAATTCCTTGGGGAGAAATGGCTTGTAAAGGTTACTCCTAACATGTTCCGTAAACCAGCAATTCCTATATTACACACACACACACACACACACACACACACACACACACACACACACACAGACTTTCTTGACTGCATGTTCAATGAGAGCTTTATGTAATCATTCATTATGGAACCATCCACATAAGTTGAAAACTATAATGTGTGTGAATGTCTGTCAGCATTGGAATCTATAATAATAGCAAGATTATAAAATGGGCTGTGAACCACAGCTAGACAGAATGTATTGAATAAATCGTACAAAAAATGTTAAGTGAAAGAAGCAAATCCCCCAGAATGGCATATGTTCTTTGCTTAAATTAAAAGCAAGTAAACTTTAGGACACATGTTATTTAAGCACTCCCATACGAATGTAGGGTAAGTTGCATTTTACTTTTTAAAACTAGTGTGTAATGAACATGATTCATCACTCTGATTCCCTACAAGTCAGATAGAAATATGGGAAGCATGGAAAGGCAGGAGGCTCTGAGCTGTTGTTAAATTTCGAGTCCTCAAATTGGGGATAGCTTTAAGAATTTTCATCTGTTATTTTAATTCATTGACAATGAAATAAGGACGAGGTAATTCATTCACTAACAATTATGATTACTTCATAAATATGTTAAGAGATCAACTATTTTCTGTTCTGTAGATGCAACACTTAGATAATAAATTCTTCAATCTGATATCCATTGATCAAAAAATGTTTTAAATAATCTGTTAATTTATATAGATAATGTCATACTTCTAATTTTCAATATAAACTTAATATAATATTAATTATTTAAATTTATAAAATTAATTTCTTTTAGTTAATAAAATTTATCATAATAAAATTATATAATTTAAAGTGCTATATATATTATATAAATATAAATTTATTATATCAAATTAATTAATAAAATTTAACTTTATTAATAAAAAATCTAAAGCAAAAGGAAGAGATGAAACCATTGTCTTAAGGGAGCCCTTCATAAAATTGTTATTTGGATAGGATTCTGGCTATAGTTACATATTTCCTTAATCACCTCTGGGCAACACTAATCCCTTTGGGCCTAAACCACACCAACACAGTAGCCTTTAGAGTTGTGCACAAGTACTTCGTCACTATTGTTAAGTAGCCTTGGAATACAAAGCAAACAACACAGTGCTCTCATGCAAAATGCAAGGTGTGATTATGGATAAGAGAATGCAATAAACAATTTCAAATATTGAACCAAGATATGATTAGCCAAAACTGATTTACTGATTTTTCCATTGCTTTCAGATCTAATTTTGATCCAACATCCAAATTAAAAAGATACTATTGCTATTAAATCTTAGCCCAACTGTTGCTTTTAAGTATGAACAGGTTTGTGGGATGGATATAAAGAAAGCTGGTAGTTCACCCAATTTTATTTTTGGCACTTTCACATTTTTTTGCACAAGAACTTTCTCTGCATTATTAGTGAAAGGAGAGATCATCCTAGTGAGAACATGGGTACATTTGGACTAGAGAAAAGCATGACAACTTCCTGCCTGGAAACATATTCTCATCATCCTGTCCTCTGGTGAGTATCGTCTCCTACATCCAACAGAAGACCCAGAACCAGGTCATAGACAGTGTAGGCCTCAGTCGAACAACAACAACAAAAAAAAACAAAAAAAAAAAAAACAAAAAAAACCCCAGAATTCTGAAAGGTGTAGACTAATATGTCATATGGACACTTTGGAGACCTCTTAGGAGGGAGGACTAAAATTCAAAATCGACAGTTTGTATATTTTGAAGTTTCTGAGTGGTTTTCAGGCATCAAGCTCCATCCTAAGTATTCTAGATTTATTCTGTCCTTTGAGCCTCCTCCAAGCATTGAACAAAGCAGGTGCCATTTGAATACCAGTGGGTGAAGAAACCAAGAGCTACAAAAGCCGATGATTAGCCTGATAAAGTTCACACAGTAGAGAAGAGGCAGAGACTGGTGCCGGAAGACACACAGGTTTCCTGAAGCCCTGATCTTAACTCTTTTGACCTGATCCTTTTCTGTTTGGACTTTGGATGACAGCAACATACTTCTTAGTTTATTAATAAGTGAACATGTTTTAAAGTATTAAGACAATTGCAAAATTTTGTTTTGTTTTCTCACCAGATCGTAATACATATCAAATTATGCCCAGATATGCTTAGTTCATTTATCTTAAAAAATTACTGAACTTAGCAAATGGAACAATGTTACATTATTAGAAACTGAAATATGCAATGACATACCAGCTTTGTTTTAAATGTAGCATGCCACTTTTTACCGCCTGTGCGGTATAGTAGCCAAAGCCTCAATTTTAATGTCACACTCCCTTTCATATTAAAGCTAAATAACAGCCCATATTTGAGGTCAAAGGCTTACTCTGATAAATAGAGTGGTTAAAACACAAAGGATGCTATGTTTAGGTCACAACATGAGATTACTAAGAGCATTTCTGCTGTGGCATTTCTAATAAGAATGCCCAGGGTCTTAAGTGATCCACAGTTTATGATGAGCTGGTAAGATTTACATCTGAAAATACTGATGTATGTTTTGGAAAGGTATGGGGATCACAGGTGCTCCCAGTTGCTCTTCTATGGTGTTCTGTCACTGTTGACTTCATGGACTTGAGCATGGATGAACCATGGTGGCCACAGGACAGCAACAAAACAAACTTGAAAATTCAAGGTCAGGCAGCACAAGGAACATCTGGTACAGCACTCTTCCTGCAAAAAGAAATCTAAGAGTTTATCTGATAATAACTTCTAAAGTTAAAAGAAACAAGACATATTTAATGATCTCTCATCTATCTATTTATCTATCATCTATCTATCTATCTATCTATTTATCTATCTATCTATCTATCTATCTATTTATCTATCATCTATCTATTCAGTGTGTGTGTGTGTGTCTGTGTGTGTCTGTGTGTGTGTGTGTGTCTGTGTCTGTGTGATGCACATATTGGCCAAGGAACAACTGCTGGGAGTTACTTACCTCCTTTCACTCTTATGTGAGTTCTGACATGGAGCTCAGCTCTTCAGGCTCACACTATAAGGACCATTTAACTGCTGAGCTATCTTGCTGGACCTCCAATTTTTCTTTCTTTCTTTCTTTCTTTCTTTCTTTCTTTCTTTCTTTCTTTCTTTCTTTCTTTCTTTCTTTCTTTCTTTCTCTCTCTCTCTCTCTCTCTCTCTCTCTCTCTCTCTCTCTCTCTCTCTCCCTCTCTCTCTCTCCCTCTCTCTCTTTCTTTATGTTTTTCGAGACAGGGTTTCTCTGTGTAGCTTTGGTGTCTGTCCTGGATCTCACTCTGTAGACCAGGCTGGTCTTGGATTCACAGAAATCTGCCTGGCTCTGCCTCCTGAGTGCTGGCATTAAAGAAGTTCGCCACCACCGCCTGGCTAGGACCTCCAATTTTTGAGAAGCTAAATGATCCAATATATACTTACATTTACATCCTCAACCTAATGAAATGAAAGGGAAGGATCACCAGTAGTGGGTGGTTCAGGAAAAGTTATGAAGAATGAGGTAGAAAGAAGGCTTCTGGGGTAGTTGTACTATTTTTGACTGGGTCCTAGTTGCTAGACTGGTTATCTACTCAGCATCTTCCTTATTTTGATATTGCATCTGTCTTATTTATTAACTAAACCATGCTAGATGTGAGGCCATGGTGGATAGACTTTTGGTGTTTCTTTTGGAATTAAAACAAAGAGCCTGTGCCTAGGTGTCACCACAAAGGAGATTTTTGTGGTCAGCGAAAGAGGCACCACTTAAAGGCAAAGCCAGTTTTCCTGCCACCGAGCTTACACAATGCGAGTTGCTGAATGTTCTCTGGAAAGAATGTCTGTGCTGCAGAGGGATGGAGCCAGAGCTTCTGAGGTTTGTTTCTACTTTAGAAATCATGGCATTTTAATTCTGAACATTCTCAACTTTAAGAAATCCAATGAACGCAGGTAACTTATAACCACAGTATTTCAGGAGCTGAAGTCATCTCCTGATCCTATGGTTTCTCTGCACAGGATATGTATTATACTATGCTTGTGCATAGTTTTGTGCACAGAAGTACATTTGTACATCTTAGAAGTCAGGTTAAAAAAAAAACAAGAAATTTGAGTTTAACTCTAAACCATCATGTAAAATGAGTATCACAAAAGGTGAAGGGGTCAGGGAGAACAGTGCTTGTTTGAAGTGTGGGTAGTCTGTCTTTTTAAAATTAAATACAAGCTCAGGTTCTAGAACTTTCATGAGTATTAATGTTCCTAACCTCCCAGTGAGGAAGGGAATACTATTATATTCACTTCACATATGAAGAGCTTAGCATTCAGTTAGGTTAAATTACTGCCCAAGAGTACAGCTTATGTAGAGTTTATGCCTGGGATTTAATACCACGTACATTGCTTGGGATTCATCAAGGGTGGTAGCACATGCTGGCAAGCCCAGCACTTGCAGGACTTGGGAGGTAAAGGCAGAGGGATCCTGAATTCAAGACCATCTCCTGCTATACAGCAGATTTAAGGTCAGCTTGGGCTATAAGAGACTCTGTCTCAAAAAGTACCCCCCCCCCAAAAAAAAGGAAAAGAAAATAGTTCATCTAAGCCATATGCTTGACTTCCCACTTATATAAAAGCATCCTACTAACATAAAAGCTTGATATTCAGCTAAATTTGCATTTTAGACTAGGAAAAACTACATTGTCACTCCACATAATTTGTGAATAAAACCCTCATTTTCATAATTAAAACATTTTCATGCTCTAAGGTTTATACCACAATGATTTACTTGAGGTAATTTATCATCACCTTGTAATAGTGAAAATGAGGCGCTTTATTTTCATGCCTATAGGAACACTATAAATATAAGAAGTTCTAGGTCTGAATTTCATGGTTCAAAGCTCACTGACAAAAAAGATACTGAATGACTAAACATTGCATGTTATGCACAGATATGTCACATGATGCAGAAATAGCAAGGTTGATGAAAGTTTTATTCCCTATCTATTCTCTTTCAGAGGTAACCAGGTGATGGTTTTTCTTAACAGGCTCCACAGTAACCAGAAAACCTACTTGCTATTGAATTTGATGAGGATGGTCACTCCACTGCTTGCTGTATGAACTGTCTCTTACTGAACCATTTGCCAGGCTTCTGTGGAGTGGGTGAGGGACCCGAACCTGACAGCAGCTGTTGCTGTATGTCTGTAATGGTCAAAAGATTCTGGAAGTGGGTCAATGTTTAACCCTGAAATAGATCCATAAGGTTGAGCAGAATATCTAACAGGCATTTTTAAGGTATTCAAAGTGGCACAAAACACATAAAGGTTAATAATTAGAAAGGTTATTTCTTTAGAAACAAAGATATATCATCAATGACAACAACAAAAAAGCGTAGCTATGAACAGCAAAGTTGATACAGAAAGCAAAATGCTCACAATGTTGAATAGAGAAAAACTCAGAAGAGAGGGAATAGGTGTTGGTGGTGGTAGGGTTATGATAATTATAATAGCTGGGATGTAGGCATTTGTAAATGAACACGAGAGAAAGGATTATGCTATCAAGTGGTGGAGCATATAAAAAGTTAAAAATTTTTGCTTGAAGTTTAGCTCCTTTGATAAAGAAAAGGTTTATCAAGTGATAAATGTTGTTATTCCAGGGGAAAATTTCAAGATCTTTTCCATTCCAGCAGGGTATGGTGGTTCAAGGCCAGCACAAGGGACACTGCAAAGCCCTGAGTCACACACACACACACACACACACACACACACACACACACACACACATACACACACACACACACATACACACACACATACACACACACATACACACACACACACTTACATACATGCATATATACACATATGTGGTATATAATATGGCTTTTATAATTATTATGGCTTTGACACACAATCAAAACACACAGAACCATGGATGAGGTGATACTGCATATTCATGCTTTTCAATGATTTCTAATGCACAGGGACTGAGTTCAACACATTGTAGAATCATCTGGATATAAATAAGTATGGACTGGTCATTGACAAATATTTTAAATATGCTACAATAAGAAGATGCATGCAGATGGATGGATTTTAGATGCTTTGTGACAAAAGTCAGTGACTTTCCATTTCACCCAAGGCTGAAATTATTTTTGCTTACCATAGTGTTGTCTCTTAGCCTTTCCTAAGGAGTGATGGAAATAAACAGAAGCTCTGGGGCAGACTTCATCCTTCTGGGATTTTCCAGTCGACCACAACTGGAGCACGCCATCTCTGTCATTGTCTTCATCTTCTATATTGTGACTCTGGTAGGAAACACAACCATCATTCTAGTGTCCTATCTGGACTCTCAGCTCCATACTCCCATGTATTTCTTCTTATCTAATTTGTCTCTTGTAGACCTATGTTACACTACTAGCATTGTCCCACAGATGCTGGTAAATCTATGGGGTCCAAAGAAGTCTATCACCTACGGAGGGTGTGTGCTCCAGTTCTTCTTTGCTTTGGACCTGGGAGCCACAGAATGTCTCCTCTTGGCTGTAATGGCCTATGATCGTTATGCTGCTGTTTGTCAACCTCTTCACTACACAGTAATAATGCACCCTGTTCTTTGCCAGAAGATGGTGCTGTCAGCCTGGATGGGTGGTCTCGGCAGTGCCTTAATTCTCTGTTCCTTGACTTTGAAGTTGCCAAGGTGTGGGCACCGGGAAGTGGATAATTTTTTCTGTGAAATGCCAGCGTTGATCAAGATGGCTTGTGTCTACTCCAGAGTAATCGAGATTGTTGTGTTTACTCTTGGAGTTATATTTCTTCTAGTACCTCTATCACTAATCCTCATCTCCTATGGAGTCATTACTCAGGCAGTGATGAAGATCAAGTCAGCAACAAGGTGGAAAAAGGTCCTTAATACATGTGGTTCCCACCTCACGGTAGTAACCCTGTTTTATGGAACACTCATTTATATGTACATGAAGCCACAGAATACCATATCCCATGAGGAAGGACAGTTTTTCACTCTTTTTTTACACTATTGTCACTCCTAGCCTTAACCCTTTGATCTACACCTTAAGAAACAAAGATGTAAAGAGTGCAGTGAAGAGAATTCTGGGAATAGACAAACATTCTGCCAAAGTGTGAGGTCAATGGAGAAAAAAATTCAGCCAGAATGTGGAGAGCTAAAGGAACAATGGCCTTTGTTACTGGCAGCTTAATCAGTCCATTCAAGACCACCTATCTGGCATTCACTTAGTAGCTAGAATTTCTTAGGCACAATGTTAACGTTCACCATGTTTAAGTTCAGGACTATGGATACAGTGTGGTCAGCTGCCTCCAGTTCCTACTGTGATGAAGTGTATGTGTGGAAACTGGGAGTCAAATTAAACCTTGCTTGCTTCTCAAGCTGCCTTTGTCAGATATTTATTATGAAGAGATGTGGAGGGGGCGAGAGAGAGAGAGAGAGAGAGAGAGAGAGAGAGAGAGAGAGAGAGAGAGAGAGAGAGAGAGAGAGAGAGAGACAGAGACAGAGACAGAGAGAGACAGAGAGAACAGAGGCAGACAGAGACACAGAGAGACAGAGAGAGGACACACAGAGAGAGATAGAGAGTCAGAGACACACACACAGATAGATAGAGCCAGGAACAAGGAGTAGCAGGAGGAGACTGCCATCAACAAATATTAAAGCTTTTAAACCTTTCATACAAGTTTAAGTACACACAGTGGCCACATGAAAACCAAAAATTATGTTTTTATGTTCTTGTGTGTTAACTGGGCTATTCGAAGATGGCACAAATACATCCATTTTTATTGTTGTTGCTGAAGGGACACCAGCCCACTCAAGCATGGCTCTGGCAGGCCTTGCCCTTTTCCCCCATTCCCTCTGCCTTCCTAAAAGAACACTAGGTTTAATTCCTAAAGGTAGCTACCAAGGTCTGTTCCCTTATTTGCCATTTCCTCCTCCTGAGGCTGACTACCAAGGTCCAGCAATCAGAAGCCCCCTTTGGCTCACCTAATTAACATGCATAATTAAAAAACACTTCACCCTAGCACAGGCTCTCCCTCTTTACCTTTATAAACCTCCATTTGCCTATGTGCCACATCTGTCTCTTCTCTGTCCAGAGGCAGTCCCTTGTCTCCCCAGGACAAATATCCCTGCCCCTTTTCCTTGTCCCCTCATCTTCTCTCTCATCCCCTGTCTCCTTTACCACTGCATCCTAGCCCACTCTAACACAGACCTCTCCTTCTTCTCCTAAAAATGGTACCTTCAAGGTCATTTGCTGCTGTTTTTCTTCCTGAGTCGGAAAGCAGTTACTTTTAAAATTTCTTCCCTGCTTAATGAAGGATCTCTCTGTGAGAGGTGTTTGGATGTGGTTTGTGTCTAGTCCACGGTCTCCTTCAGTTATTATTCTACTAATCCATCATCCCATGCTTGTAGTACCAACAGAACAGTGGTTCTCAACCTGTGGGTCTCAATCACTTTGTGAGACAATGTCAGATATTTACATTATGACTCATAAAAGTAGCAAAATTACAGTTATGAAGTAACAATGGAATAATTTTATGGTGTGTGTGTGGGGAGTCACCACAACATGAGGAACTGTATTAAAGAGTTGCAGCATTAAGAAGGTTGAGAACCATTGCAATAGAACTATCTAGGCTCTATATTTTAGGCTCCTCTTCTTGAAAATTCTCCAAATTTTAAACTCTAAAAGTAAGTTCATGTCAGTTTGCATGCTAAGACAAAGCCCATTGTTGACATTTGTTCTTACCAGCACTATGGTGCCACTAAGGTGGCACCTTGGCTGTAGTCCAGGACCTCAATCAATAGTGCACCCCATGAGAACCAATGGCATCAGGTCTCTGCCTGATTTATAGCTGTCCTTATAAGGACGTTGTCATCTTCTGTCCTTATTCTTGGCTTTTGAATCTCCAAGGCACAGTTTGGTCTGAGTGGCTGCTTTCAGAGCTGTTAGGATAAGAGCCTGGGCACTGGCTCAGCCACAGACCATCAATTAGTCAATTAAAGAAACAGTAGTGAAAGGCAAAAGATTTATACGATCTGAAGTGAAACCACAGAGTCTGAAGCAGCAATCATGAAGCCCACATGGGTCTCTGACTCTTTTGCCTGCTCCTAGGACCTTTTCCCTCCTACTGGGTTGCCTCATCCAGCCCTGATATGAGGGTTGTGCCTAGTCTTATTTCGTTTATTATGACAAGTTCTGTTGATAGTCCTGGAGGCCTGCTGTTTTCTGAAGGGAAAGGGAGGAGGGGTAGATCTGGGAAAGGGGGGAGGTGGGCACTGGGAGGAGAGGGGGAAGGGGAAACTGCATTTGAGATGTATTACATGAAAGATTAAAAAAAAAAAAAGAAGAAACAGTGGTGCAAAGCAGGTAAAAGAGATTCAATGTGGCCACATTAGAAAATGGACAAAGAGGCCAAATGACAACCACCCATGCCCATCTTTCTGTCACTAGGGTGGGGTTTAGTTTTAAATAGTGGGCAAATGGTATGCATAACTAAAGTAGGCCTGGTCAGGGTATGGCACTACCCAACATTATTGCCACTGCTTCCTTCTCCCACAAGGTTGGTGACAAGTTGTCAGAACTTTGTGAAATCTCTCTGCAGGAAACAAACTCCTTCTCTGGTGGCATAGGCTTCAGCCTTTTCCTTTGCTCAATATATGATTCTTGGGAAAATCCCAACTTCTTGGATTCCTTTATTTCAGTAGTCCAAGAGCCAAAGGGTGTAGCACGTGACTCCAGAATAAATTTCTTCCTGCCAGGGAGGGTCTTGGCTGGCCCTGGTTTTCAGGATTTCCAGTCTGAAAAGCATGCATTTTCATCAGAGAGTTGCAATAATCCAATAACTCTGGCAGAACTGAGTTTTGTTGAAGCTATAATAACTTTTCCTCTCCTTGAGATTTCCAGAGGATGTTGATTTTTTTTACTTCTTGGACCACTACTGCAAAAAGCAGTCAAGTGGACTTGCTCTGTTCACTGGCTCCTTGTAGAAGGCTCGTTCTCGACAGTCTCTGCCCATTCAGGACTCTGCAGGTTCCTCCAAAACAGGTGCATTCCCTGAACCTCTCAATAGCTACAAAATGATTATCTCTGAGGCAGTAAGGCCAATGAGCCTTGTGAGTGAGCCATGGACAGTGAAATCAAGGTGGAGCTCTGCTCCCCTGGGCATGGACAGGTTGCAGGGCAAGTTTTACTCTCCCGACCCCATTAGCCTCTCTTGTCTTCTTGAAATGTCTTAGAATCTTTGCTCTCTGGTGTCAGTCGCTTCATTCAAAAGTGTTTCTAGGGTGACAATGCCTATCCTAAACACGGTTCTAACCACTTCTGAGACAAACTTGACCTTTCTAGGGTGTATCTTCCAAACCCACTTTTAAAAAGGGGCGAGGAGAAATGAGAGGCAAGATTCACTGGAAAGGAAAAACAGTGGCTCTCTGTGCAGCTGGGTCCTGCACCGTTTGTTCCAGGGCACAGGTTGGTGAATCTTCCTGATTCCGATCTTCCCCTCTGCATACCATTCTCAACCCTCTGGTCTAGATCTTGTCTAACATCCAGTTGCCTCTGCATAATCCAGTCAGTCGGGCCCACACCACATTCACCCTCGAGGCTTGCCCTAGGACACTTACCCTGTGTGTCAGTGCAGGCTCTGGTGTTCACCTGAATTTATCAGATTCATAACATATATAACATTTAGGCTCAACCCCATCACATGTCCTGTGCTCTGTCTCAGCCTGTTGTATCTATATCAGGCACTGAACTAAAAGAAATATAGGATCCGTGGCAAAAATTCAAATAATATGAAATATCAAGATAACATTTTTCCAACTCCCAATTCCACCAGTTCTTTAGAAATGTTCTCCTTTGAGAATTGCCTAGATGAACTCCAGGACACAGAATTTAAAAGAAGCACCATGCACTTCATCAAAGAATTCAAAGGCCAGGGTGGGGTGGTACATGACTTTAATACCAGTACTTGGAGGCAGAGACAGTGTTACTCTATGAGTCTGAGACAAGCTTGGCTCACATAGTAAGTTCCAGTACAGCCAAAGCTACATAGTGAGACCCTATTTTGAAAAACAAAATTCAAGAAGTTTAAATAAAACTTGAATAGCTCAATGAATGTAAGAGAAAAAAACTCAGAGAGTAAACACCTGATTAATGTCCAAGAAAACACAAACATAAGGCTGAATGAAATGCTGAAGACAATCCAGGATTTGAAAATAGATTTCAATACAGAGGTAGAAATATTGAGGAAAATTCAAGCCCAAATAAAGATGGAAATGAAAAACTCAATAACTCAACTGATAGACAACTGAAGAGAAAACCTTACAAGTAGAATGGATTAAGTAAAGGAATATTAGGACTTGGAGATAAAATAGAGCATCTAGAACAGAAAAGAGTATGAATCATTTAAAAAAAAAAGAGGACAGTAACCTGCAGAAACTGTGGAACACCATGAAAAGACCAAATATTTGACTTATAGTCATAGATGAGGGAGAAGATTCCATAGACCTTCAGAACTTCAACAAAATCACAGGAGAAAACTTTGTCAATCTAAGACAGCAATATAAATACAAAAAGCACACAGAACACCAAATAGACAAGAAACTTTTATAGCTTATCATAGTTAAAACAGTAAATATGAAAAAAGAGTATTAAAAGCTGAAAGAGAAAAAAACATCAGTCATATATAAATGAAAACCCATCAAAATAACAGATGATTTCTCAGTGGAAAATGTGAAAGCAGAAGAGCCTGTAGAAATGCATTCCAAGTTCTAGAAGATCATAGCCATTGACCTAGACTATTGTACCCAGCAAAACTATCTGTCATATTGAAGGAGAAAGAAAAACTTTCCAAAATCCAAGCAGGCTAACAACATTCATATCCATCAAACTGACTCTAAAGAGAATACTGGGAACAATGCTTATAATTGAAGAGATGAATAAGTATAGTCAAGAGGCTGTAGAAAGAAAACAAGCAAAGCATTAATTCCTAAAACACGAAGTATGACTAAGAACACAAACAAAAGTCTGCAACAAAATGAGTGCAAATAACACACACTTTTCAAAACTAACTTTAAATTTTAATGGCCTTAATTCTCAATCAAAAGAAACAGGCTGGCTGAATAGATTTAAGAAACAAAATCTATCCTTCTATTTTCTACAAGAAATTTACCTTAGCTTTAAAGATAGAATCATGTCTTCACTAATACTTCAGTCAAAGGGAACCAGGAAGCAAGCAGACATTGATATCCTAATATCTTACAAAATAGACTTCAAACTAAAACTAATTAGAAGAGACAAAGGACATTTCATTCTATTCAAGGGAACAATCAACCAAAAAAGAGATTACCATCTTAAATGTATATGCACCAAAACTCTGGTGCACCCAATTTCATTAAAAAGCATACTACTGGAATTAAAGACACAGATTAACAGCAATCCATTAGTAGTAGGTGATTTCAGTACCCCACTTTCCCCAGTATACAGATCATTTAGACAAAAAATAAACAGAGAAACATCAGAATTAAATGATATCATATATTGAAAGAATTTAGCAGACATATTCAGAATATTCCACCCAAACACCAACACACACACACACACACACACACACACACCATAATAAATTCAGAAAAGGGCTGGAGAGATGGCTCAGAGGTTAAGAGCACTGGTTGTTCTTCCAGAGGTCCTGAGTTCAATTTCCAGCAACCACATGGTGGCTCATAACAATGATAATGAGATCTGGTGCCCTCTTCTGTCATGCAGGCAGACCACTGTATACATAATGAATAAATAATTGTTTAAAAAATAAATAAATTCAGAAAAATTGAAATAACTCTAGGTATCCTATTTTGATCACAGTGCAATAAAACTTAAAAATAGCGGAAAAAAAAACCCCTTTAATAAGTTCCCAAACTTCTGAAAATTAAACAACTCATTACTAAATGATGAATGGGTCAAAGATAAAACTAAAAAAGAAAACAAAATTTCCTGAAACTAAACAAAAATGAAAATACAACACAACCAAATGTCTGGAGTACACTCAAATCAAGGAAATTCATAGCTCTAAGTACCTACATCAGAAAGAGCATAGATAAATTAATTAATGATTTAATTTAAGAATTTGGAAAAAATAAGAACAAACCCAACCAAATCCAGTAGGTGGCAAGAAATAATAAAAATCAGAGCAGAAATAAATGAAACGGAAACAAAGAAAACAATACAAAGAATCAACAAATCTAAGAGCTGGCTCTTTGAGAAGATAAACAAGTCTTGGCCCAACTAACAAAAACAAAGAAAGAGGGGCATCTGAATGAACAGAGTCAGAAGTGTACAAGGAAACAGTACAACAGACACCAAAGAAATTCAGAATATTATAAAGGAACAATTTAAATCCTGTGCTCCATTAAGTTGGAGACCCTAAAAGAAATTATGGGTTTTTTTTTTTTATGCCAACTTGACACAAGCTAGGGGCTTTTAGGAAGAAGAAATCTTAATTGAGAAAATGCTCCCATAACACTGACTTGTTGGCAAGTCTGTAGTGCATTTTCTTGGTTGATGATTGGTGTGGGAGGACCCTGCTTACTGTGGGTAGTGTTGTCATCACTGGACAGGTCGTTCTGGATAGTATAAAAAAGCAAACTGAAGAAGGCAGGAGGAGCAAGCCAGTAAGCAGCATTCCTCTACAGCCTCTACTTAATTCCTGCCTCAGGTTCCAGCCCCAAGTCCCTACCTTGACTTCCTTTGATGATGAACTCTGATGTGGAAGTGCAAGGCAAAAATAAACACTTTCCTCACCGAGTTGCTTTCTGGTCATGCTGTTTTATCATACCAATAGAAACCCTAACAGAAATTGGCACCGGATCATGGGGTTTTGGTGTGAAAGACAGGATCATGTAATTTTTTTGGAGGATTATGGTAGCATTTGAACTTTGGGCTAGGAAAGCCGTTTAGTGCTCAGATCTCAGTGGACTGTTCTATGGGAGGTTGGAAGATAAGACTGTTGAAATGCTGGTTTGTGAAGTTTCAGAGGAAGCAATGACTCTACTGGCCATATGTTCAATATTTTCAGTTAACAATCTGTTGTTTTGGTCAGCTGTGGGCGAAGACTCAACTGGGATTAACAAGAGACAGAACCAATAAAGCGAAACCTTTGCTTTGTTGGTACAATCGATGCTGGGTAGCTAGAACTGATAAATTACCAGTAATTAAGAAGACACCAGTATCATTATATATATATATATATATATTATATATATATATATATATATATTATAAATTTTACAATACCATTCAGTTCTACATATCAGCCATGGGTTCCCCTATTCTCCCCCCTCCCACCCCCTCCCTTACCCCCAGCCTACCCTCCATTCCCACCTCCTCAGGACAAGTCCTCCCCAGAGGACTGCGATCAACTTGGTAGACTCAGTCCAGGCAGGTCCAGTCCCTCCTCCCAGACTGAGCCAAGTGTCCCTGCATAAGCTCCAGTTTCAAAACAGCCAACTCATGCAATGAGCACAGGACTTGGTCCACTGCTAGTTGCCTCCCAAACTGATCAAGCCAATCAACTGTCTCACCTATTCAGAGGGCCTGATCCAGCTGGGGCCCCTCAACCTTTGGTTCATAGTTCATGTGTTTCCATTCATTTGGCTATTTTTTTTCAATAATTGAGTAAAACTGAAATTTATTATAAGCCACAGTCGTCCTAGGGACCTCCATGCTATATATATAGCCTCTATGGTTCTATGGGTTGTGGTCTGATTGTTCTTTATTTTATATCTAAGAATCCACCTATGAGTGAGTACATACCATGACTGTCTTTCTGGGTTTGGGTTACCTCACTCAGGATGATTTTTTCTAGTTCCATCCATTTGCCTGCAAATTTCATGCTTTCATTGTTTTTCTCTGCTGAGTAGTACTCCATTGTGTATATGTACCACATTTTTTTCATCCATTCTTCCAGTTGATGGGCATCTAGGTTGTTTCCAGGTTCTGGCTATTACAAATAGTGCTGCTATGAACATAGCTGAGCATGTATCTTTATGGTATGAATCAGCATTCCTTGGGTATATGCCCAAGAGTGGGATGGCTGGGTCTTGAGGTAGTTCGATTCCTAATTTTCTGAGAAACCGCCATACTGATTTCCACAGTGGTTGTACAAGTTTACATTCCCACCAACAGTGGAGGAGTGTTCCCTTTGCTCCACATCCTCTCCAACATTGGTTGTCATTGGTGTTTTTGATCGTAGCCATTCTAACAGGTGTAAGGTGGTATCTCAGAGTCGTTTTGATTTGCATTTCTCTGATGATTAAGGATGTTGAGCATTTCTTTAAATGTCTTTCAGCCATTTGTAGTTCTTGTTTTGTGAATTCTCTGTTTAGCTCTTTAGCCCATTTTTTAATTGGACTGTTCAGTACTTTGATGTCTAGTTTCTTGAGTTCTTTATATATTGTGGAGATCAATCCTCTGTCAGATGTGGGGTTGGTGAAGATCTTTTCCCATTCTGTTGGCTGTCTTTTTGTCTTATTGACTGTGTCTTTTGCCCTGCAAAAGCTTCTCAGTTTCGAGAGGTCCCATTTATTAATTGTTGTGCTCAGGGTCTGTGCTGTTGGTGTTTTATTTAGGAAATGGTCTCCGGTGCCAATGCGTTCAAGAGTGCTTCCTATTTGCTTTTCTATTAAGTTTAGTGTAACTGGTTTATGTTTAGGTCTTTGATCCACTTGGACTTGAGTTCTGTGCATGGTGACAGATATGGATCTATTTGTAACCTTTTACATATTGACATCCAGTTATGCCAGCACCATTTGTTGAAGATACTTTCTTTTTTCCATTGTATAGTTTTGGCTCCTTTGTCAAAAACCAGGTGTTCATATGTGCATGGATTAATGTCAGGGTCTTCAATTCGATTCCATTGGTCCGTATGTCGGTTTTTATACCAGTACCAAGCTGTTTTTATTACTATAGCTCTATAGTAGAGTTTGAGGTCAGGGATGGTGATGCCTCCAAAGGGTTGCTTTATCGTATAGGATTCTTTTAGCTATCCTGGGTCTTTTGTTTTTCCATATAAAGTTGAGTATTTTTCTTTCCAAGTCTGTGAAGAATTGTGTTGGGATTTTGATGGGGATTGCATTGAATCTGTAGATTGCTTTTGGTAAGATTGCCATTTTTACTATGTTAATCCTACCTATCCATGAGCATGGGAGATCCTTCCATTTTCTGGTATCTTCTTCAATTTCTTTCTTTAGAGATTTAAAGTTCTTATCAAAAAGGTCCTTCACTTGTTTAGTTAGTGTTATCCCAAGGTATTTTATATTATTTGTGGCTATTGTAAAGGGTGATGTTTCTCTGACTTCTTTCTCAGCCCTTTTATCATTTGTGTATAGGAGGGCTACTAATTTTTTTGAGTTGATCTTGCATCCTGCCACTTTACAGAAGGAGTTTATCAGCTGTAAGAATTTCCTGGTAGAGTTTTTGGGGTCACTTATGTATACTATCATATCATCTGCAAATAGTGAAAGTTTGACTTCTTCCTTGCCAATTTGTATCCCTTTGATCTCCTTTTGCTTGTCTTATTGCTCTAGCTAGAACTTCTAGTACTATATTGAATAAATATGGGGAGAGTGGACAGCCTTGTCTTGTTCCTGAATTTAGTGGTATCGCTTTGAGTTTCTCTCCATTTAATTTGATGTTTGCTGTTGGCTTGCTATAAATTGCTTTTATTATGTTTAGAAATGTTCCTTGTATTCCTGATCTTTCTAAGACCTTTATCATCAAGTGGTGTTGGATTTTGTCAAAGGCTTTTTCAGCATCTAAGGAGATGATCATGTGGTTTTTTTCTTTCAGTTTGTTTATATGGTGTATTACATTGACTGATTTTCGTATGTTGAACCATCCTTGCATCCCTGGGATGAATCCTACTTGGTCGTGATGGATGATTATTTTGATGTATTCTTGGATTCGGTTTGCCAATATTTTGTTGAGTATTTTTGCATCAATGTTCATGAGGGAGATTGGTCTGTAGTTCTCTTTCTTTGCTGCATCTTTGTGTGGTTTGGGTATCAGGGTAATTGTAGCCTCATAAAAAGAGTTTGGTAGTGTTCCTTCTGTTTCTATTGTGTGGAACACTTTGAAGAGTATTGGTATTAGTTCTTCTTTGAAAGTCTGGTAGAATTCTGCACTGAAACCATCTGGTCTGGCTTTATTTTGTTGGGAGACTTTTGATGACTGTTTCTATTTCTTTAGGGGTTATTGGTCTATTTAAATGGTTTATCTGGTTTTGATTTAATTTTGGTATGTGGTATTTATCCAGAAAATTGTACATTCTTCCTGG
>NW_023505463.1:0-17281 GCF_004664715.2 Peromyscus leucopus | reverse complement strand
CGAGGCTGAGGGGAGGCCAGGAAGAGATTCCCTCTGTGACCACAGAGGACAGTAAAGCTGTGACGCCTAGCCCTGGAACCCCAGCCTTCACAGCTGGGAGATATTAACAACTGCATCATTCTGCCCCTGGTTTGTGGAGGTGCTGCTGCCGCACTGCACACTGACTCCTGTGGTGTGAAGAAGGGAATGTCCCACAGACACTGTGGTGTGAAGGGAATGTCCCACAGACACTGTGGTGTGAAGGGAATGTCCACAGACACTGTGGTGTGAAGGGAATGTCCTCACAGACACTGTGGTGTGAAGAAGGGAATGTCCCACAGACACTGTGGTGTGAAGGGAATGTCCTCACAGACACTGTGGTGTGAAGAAGGGAATGTCCCACAGACACTGTGGTGTGAAGGGAATGTCCCACAGACACTGTGGTGTGAAGGGAATGTCCTCACAGGACACTGTGGTGTGAAGAAGGGAATGTCCACAGACACTGTGGTGTGAAGAAGGGAATGTCCTCACAGACACTGTGGTGTGAAGGGAATGTCCTCACAGACACTGTGGTGTGAAGAAGGGAATGTCCCCACAGACACTGTGGTGTGAAGAAGGGAATGTCCCACAGATACTGTGGTGTGAAGGGAATGTCCCACAGACACTGTGGTGTGAGAAGGGAATGTCCCCACAGACACTGTGGTGTGAAGAAGGTAATGTCCTCACAGACACTGTGGTGAAAGGGAATGTCCCACAGATGCTGTGGTGTGAAGAAGGAATGTCCTCACAGACACTGTGGTGTGAAGAAGGGAATGTCCCCACAGACACTGTGGTGTGAAGGGAATGTCCCACAGACACTGTGCTGTGAAGAAGGGAATGTCCTCACAGACACTGTGGTGTGAAGGGAATGTCCTCACAGACACTGTGGTGTGAAGGGAATGTCCCACAGACACTGTGCTGTGAAGAAGGGAATGTCCCACAGACACTGTGGTGTGAAGAGAATGTCCTCACAGACACTGTGGTGTGAAGGGAATGTCCCCACAGACAACTGTGGTGTGAAGGGAATGTCCCCACAGACACTGTGCTGTGAAGAAGGGAATGTCCTCACAGACACTGTGGTGTGAAGGGAATGTCCTCACAGACACTGTGGTGTGAAGAAGGGAATGTCATCACAGACACTGTGCTGTGAAGAAGGGAATGTCCACAGACACTGTGGTGTGAAGAAGGGAATGTTATCACAGACACTGTGGTGTGAAGAAGGGAATGTCGCCACAGACGCTGTGGTGTGAAGAAGGGAATGTCCTCACAGACACTGTGGTGGTGAAGGGAATGTTCCACAGACACTGTGGTGTGAAGAAGGAATGTCGCCACAGACGCTGTGGTGTGAAGAAGGGAATGTCCCCACAGACACTGTGGTGTGAAGAAGGGAATGTCCCACAGACGCTGTGGTGTTGAAGAAGGAATGTCCCACAGACGCTGTGGTGTGAAGAAGGGAATGTCCCCACAGACACTGTGTGTGAAGGGAATGTCCTCACAGACACTGTGGTGTGAAGGGAATGTCCTCACAGACGCTGTGGTGTGAAGAAGGGAATGTCCTCACAGACACTGTGGTGTGAAGAAGGGAATGTCCTCACAGACACTGTGGTGTGAAGAGAATGTCCTCACAGACACTGTGGTGTGAAGGGAATGTCCCCAGACACTGTGGTGTGAAGAAGGAATGTCCTCACAGACACTGTGGTGTGAAGGAATGTCTCACAGACGCTGTGGTGTGAAGAAGGGAATGTCCCCACAGACACTGTGGTGTGAAGGGAATGTCCCACAGACACTGTGGTGTGAAGAAGGGAATGTCCTCACAGACACTGTGGTGTGAAGAAGGGAATGTCCTCACAGACACTGTGGTGTGAAGAAGGGAATGTCCTCACAGACACTGTGGTGTGAAGAGAATGTCCTCACAGACACTGTGGTGGAAGAAGGGATGTCCCACAGACACTGTGGTGTGAAGAAGGGAATGTCCCCACAGACACTGTGGTGTGAAGGGAATGTCCCACAGACACTGTGGTGTGAAGAAGGGAATGTCGCCACAGACGCTGTGGTGTGAAGGGAATGTCCCCACAGACACTGTGGTGTGAAGATGGGAATGTTCCCACAGACACTGTGGTGTGAAGAGGGAATGTCTCACAGACACTGTGGTGTGAAGAAGGGAATGTCCTCACAGACGCTGTGGTGTGAAGAGAATGTCCTCACAGACACTGTGGTGTGAAGGGAATGTCCTCACAGACACTGTGGTGTGAAGATGGGAATGTCCTCACAGACACTGTGGTGTGAAGAAGGGAATGTCCTCACAGACACTGTGGTGTGAAGAAGGGAATGTCCTCACAGACACTGTGGTGTGAAGAAGGGAATGTCCTCACAGACTGTGGTGTGAAGAAGGGAATGTCCCCACAGACACTGTGGTGTGAAGGGAATGTCCTCACAGACACTGTGGTGTGAAGAAGGGAATGTCCTCACAGACACTGTGGTGTGAAGGGAATGTCCCACAGATACTGTGGTGTGAAAGGGAATGTCCTCACAGACACTGTGGTGTGAAGGGAATGTCCCACAGATTACTGTGGTGTGAAGAAGGGAATGTCCACAGATACTGTGGTGTGAAGGAAATGTCCTCACAGACACTGTGGTGTGAAGGGAATGTTCCCACAGACACTGTGGTGTGAAGGGAATGTCCTCACAGACACTGTGGTGTGAAGAAGGGAATGTCCCACAGATACTGTGGTGTGAAGAAGGGAATGTCCCACAGACACTGTGGTGTGAAGGGAATGTCCCCACAGCTCAGGAGGTTATGAGGTAACCTTGCTGGAGGAATTGGATCTCGGGGGCCAGTCTGGAGGCATAGCCCTCCTCAATTCCTGTTATTCTGATTCCTGATTGTCACTGAATATGCCTGCTGACCTCTTGCCTGTGTCCTTCCTCCCCTGTTGGGATAATCCCTTCTGACTGTTATCAAGGATAAAAGCTTCCTTCCTCAGATTGCTTGTTGTCTGGTATTTTGTTATTGCAATAAAAAGTAACTAACACCAAGGTCATAAAAAATTCCAGAAGGAACTAAACAAAGGATTCCTCCTCCCTCTCCAGCAAGCCATGATGTAATCCTATGGCCTGTGGGTTCCCCACTCTTCACAGGGTCACAAGCCACGCCTTTAGTCCTTGCAGCATGTGGCCCTGGATGGTGCTCAGGCTGTAGAAACCACTCAGCTCTCCTGCCTTCAAATTCAGTGGGAAGTAGCTGGGGACAGAAGGAAGGATGACTGGCGCGGAAATGCATTACCCTGGCTTGGGTGTTCACACAAGTGCTGTAACTAGTGAGTGAGGCTTAGAGGGGTTGGTTGGTCCTGGTGAAATCCAAAGGGAAAAAAAATGGACTTGAAAGAATATTGTTTTTTCTTCATCGCTCTTGGTGACTCAGAGCAGTCAAGTCCATAGTCCCTTACTTACTCTATGGCCTCTTCAAGCAGAGTGTGTGGCCTTTATTGAGGCAGAGTAGAAAATTACTACCTTCTAGATCAAAGCTGGTGACTTCCTGTCTGGAGAGGGCAAGGAAGAAGGTACTTTGGCCACTGAGTGCCTTCTGTATGGTCTTCTCAGATCTTTTAGAACAGTGGCTGGGTCCTTCAGGAAAGTGCATTCTCAAATAAGAGTATTTGTTGAGCAGTTAGTGATATGTTCTCATGGGACCCTGCTTCCTTCAACTGTTGTACCCATTTCCCATAAACATTCAGGAGAGGTTAATGATTGTTCCACTGTACAACTGAACACACCGAGGCACAGCAACTCAATCACAGTTACCAAAGCAGAGGTGCAATCTTTGCTGCCCACGTCTAGTGGAAGGCTTGTGACAAAGCTCTATAAAAGATTGGAAACAGTTCATGTCCAAACACTGTAACACACAGCAGTGTGTGTGTGTGTGTGTGTGTGTGTGTGTGTGTGTGTGTATGTGTATGTCTGTGTGTGTGTGTGTGTGTGTGTGTCTGTGTCTGTGTGTGTATGTCTGTGTGTGTGTGTGTGTGTGTGTGTGTGTGTGTGTGTGTGTGTGTGTGTAATGGGCCTATGAAACAACAGAGGCAGGAGAGATGGATAATGAAGTTTTGCTTTGCAGACAGACTGATGTAAAGTAAAAGCCAACAGAAAAAAGGCAAATAAGATCCTTGTAACTAGGGTTGCAAGGCTGGATGAGTCCTCACACAGAATGCAGGTTCCTAGGTTTGGGCAGGCATGGCAATCAGAGTTTGTTAAAGCACAGGTCTGGGATCCACTCCCAGTTCCTGATTCATTAGATGCAGGGTGGAGCCTGAAAATTTGCATTTCGTTGAGTTCCCAGGTGATGCTGAGGCTGCTGCCAGGGCTACACTTCAGGGTCACTGGCTCCTGACTGAGAACGAAAGAGCCAAAATGGAAGCTGCACTTCTGTAGCTGAATAGCTGGGTGGAGGGTTTTTAACTTTATTTTCTATTCTGGAGAAATTTCATGTATGTGTATTTACTGTGTTTACATAATTTCTACTCCTTTCTCCTCACAACTTCTCCAGTGCTACCCCCTACTCCTCTTAAATTCATGATCTCCTCTTCTGTAATTATCACTGTTACACACACACACATGCACAACAACACATACACACACACACACGCACACACACACACACACACACATGCACACACATGCGTGTGCACGCACACACACTCTACTGAGTCCATTACATGTATCTGGAGCTGGCTGTTTGGGATTGGGTAATCTATCAGGGGCTCATGCCTGAAGAAAACTGATTCTCTCCCTTGGCAGTCACAGATTGCATGTAGCTCTTCACCCTGGGTGCAGCCTTGTGACACCCCCCCCTTCGCACTGCTGTGTCAATGTGCTGTCGTTGTGAAGGTCTTGTTTAGGAGGCCACACTTCTGAGATTTCGTGGGTGCAGCATCTTTGTCGTGTCTACAAATGCTGTCTTTAAGAGGTGTCCTGGTCTTGCCATCTTCCTGCCAACTCTTCCACTCTGTTCCTTGAGCCTTAGGTGTCAGGGTCTGTTGTGCCAGTAGGGGCTGGGAAATTTTAATATTCCATGCAGTTCTACTTTATTCAGTATAAAATGAGGCTGACGATGAAAACAATATTGTTTATTCATATTAGACACAAAATAATGACTTAAAAAATCTGATGTAAGACCTGCTATTTATCAAGTACTCAACAAATGCAGAAGCTGGGACTACTGGAAAGTCAGTGGATAAAGGCACTTTGCTGCCAATCCTGACAACCTGAGTTTGATCTTGGACCCTCAACTGGTAGAAGGAGAGAGCTGACTCCTGCTAGCTATCCTCCAGCCTCCAACATACATGCCATGGTATGAGTGCACACACATACACACAAATAAACAATTACTTTAAAACTGCTAGAAAACCCACAAGCATCATCAATACCATCATCACCACCATTTCATTCTGCTTTGCTTGTTTGGAGGCAGGGTCTCATGATGCAGCTCAGGCTGGCCTTGGGCCTCAGCTGCTTGCATACTGATTACAGGCATATAAACCCGGGCCTCAGCGTTTTGTTCTTATACATGTGAATCATTCTTATACTCCCCTCTCATCTCTTAGTGTCTCTGTGTGGAAGACAAACATTCAGAATTGGTGCTATGTCCAAGGTGTGCTCTAAGAATTCACTGACTTACTCTATAAAAACTTCAGCAAAACGCTTACACGGGTCGGGCTCATCTTTATCACTTTCTTTCCTGCTCTAATCATGCATTATACTAATTATTTTATACTCATTATGTAATTCAATTTTCAGAGTCACCCTGCAAGGTAGAAAACATTATGATCATTTTATAAAATGCCAACCTGAAGCAGCAGGCTAAATGCCATGGCTCATGATTACTCAGGGTTAAGATTTAAACACGCATGCAGCTGCTGTAAAACACACTGTCCGTTTCTGCTAAGGCTTAACAACTCACCTCAGAAGTAATGGAGGCGTCATAGGCTAAGATTAGGGTGCTAAGAAGGGTGACTTTGACTTAAAAAACCGTGGGTTTGGGAAATAGTACCACTTGGTGCACGGAACAGAGTGGGGCTTGATACCACTGCCTGCCTTGTCTTTTTAGGCATCAAGAACATCACCTGACTGTAAAAACGCACGGAGAAACCATGCAGATTCCCGAGTGTCACCTGCTCTTCCGCCGTCATGCCTGTCACTCTGGGCTGCTCTTGGCCCTGCTTCTTCACCTTGTTCTCTTTCTGAGTCACCGTCTCTCCTCACAACCAAACACGAGAACGTCAAAGCCATGGTTATAATAACTGAATCCTGGAAAACGTGATGTCACACTGTCAGACTCAGATGCCCTGGAAGGAAGAAGAGTGGAAGGCGATCTCAGCACCAGCTTTCGAATTTACTGGAGTTAGCAACAAGATGAAAATCACTTCCCTTTCTGTAATTACTGAGGCAATCCCCAAAGATGTCTATTATGTTAAACTGGCACCAAATGTCAAGGAATGCTCTTAGATAGCTTTCAAGGTTATAGAGGAGGGCCAGATGTCTACAGAGGCAGGAACCACAGGCAGGCCTGACCTGGGAGACGATGCCTTCCAACCATGGCAAGTGGCTGATGTTCACTAAGCGCCAGCCTCCAGCAGTAGAAACTCAAATTTTTATTACCTGAAGGCAAAAAATAAAAAAATAAACCTAAACAAGTACTCTTGAATGTTCAACCATGCTGCCTGACCTCTGGATCAATACCTCTGTGTCTATCTCAGCTTTCAGGGAGAAGGCAATTTTAACTCACTCCCCTTTATCTCTGGCTCCCTTTAAAACTAGAAATGAAATCATTTAGGATAACAGAGTATATGTTCAGAACACGGCTCAGCCAGAAGTGTCCCCTGGCTCTGGCCTATGACCAGTTTTCCTGGAGGATGTATTTGAAACTATTCTTAACTGAATTCGTCTGTTTGTGCTAGCACAGGGGCTTGTTCTCAGACAATAAGCCTGCCGGGTGTGTTAGGGCCTCTGTCTGTCTGTCTGTTTTGATGTGTACAGACCACAGATGGACAGTGTTCTGCTTTGTCTAAGTGAGAGGCTCAGGCTGGTACACCTGGAAAGCTAGAGGACCTGGGGAGTGGATGCAGGGGGCAAAGAGCCGCTCCCTGTAGGAGAAAGCACACACAGGCATGCACGCTCACGCACAGGAGACCCCCAGTCACAGGGCTTGTGAGCTCAACAGGAATGTCAGGATTCTAAAACTCCAGCTGGGGAAGATCCTGGGCAAGAGAAGTTCAAAAGTCCCTGTGAACAAGGGAAGTTAGCAGAAGGCAGAGCTCAGAGCTCAGGACCTGCTGGCACCTCTGCTTAGGGCACAACACACCTCTCCCACATCAGGGAGTAGCTCAGTCATTGGCTGCCATCCATCCTTAGTAGACTTGTAGAAGACTACTGATGCTCCTGCCTCAGTGTCTCAGCCTCTTTAGTCTCACTCTGAGGAGGGGCTCACTACACTCTACATGGATAGCTAACGCTGCTCCATGACTTCTCGGGTGAGCGCTCTCCCTTTTACCCGACTCCACTGGTGCCCCCTGTGCCTCAACCTTGCAGGCCCACTTGTTCCCTTCAGAGTCCAAGAACTCATGCTTGGAAACACGTGATCTGCCAGCCTTAGAGGACTGTGACATGGACACATGGAAGTTGGCACACTGAGGCTTCCTGACCTCGGTTGGCTGTCTATGACAACACACCAATACTGCTCTCTGATGGACTGTCAAGCACCCACATCCAATCAATAAATACCTCTCTCTCTCCTCACCTCTGTCTTCCAGTCTAGGTCCCGGATCCTCACTGGAGAGAAATACTCTAACTGGTGCTGGGTTTTATCCTAATATGGAGTACAAGTCACAATGATTATTAGAGTTTCTCTCCACTTTTGCCCCAAGCCCCGTTCACTCCCAGTCCTCTCCCTTTAGTTCAGAGGCGAACACCTTCCTTCTCCAGGACTCACTCACCACAACTCAGTTTTCAATTCCTCATCTTCCACTCCCTTTTTCACATGCATGCCAACATCTTCCTTGACATGTGTCTTAGTCAGTTTTCTACTGCTGTAAAGTACTATACCATGACCACAGCAATGCTTATAAAGAAAAACATGTAATTGGGACCAACCTTTAGTTTCAGAGGTTTAATTCACGTATCATCATGGTAGGAAGCAAGGCAGCAGGCAGGCAGACATGTTGATGGAGAAGTAGCTGAGTGCTCTACATCTGGACTAGCAGACAGCAGAAAGAGAAAAAACACTGGGCCTGACTTGAGCATTGAAAACCAAAGCCCATCCCAGTGACTCACTTCCCACAAGCCACGCCTCCTAATCCCTGTCTGGTAGTGCTATTCCCTAATGACCAAGCATTCAAATATGAGCCTATGGGGGCCATTCCTATTCAAACTACCACAACAGGATAACCATTTTAAGTTACACCTTGTTCTGGTCCCTCCTTGACAAACCAAATTTCTCAGACAGTTATCTCAACAGCATACTTTTTAACTTTCTTCTTTAAATTTATGGAGGTTTTTTGCATCTAGATTCCATTTCTCTCCCAATAATCAGAGATAGTTAAAATACTAAACTACATGACTCTTGCTCTCCTGTTCAGGTGACTCTGTGTCTTAAATGTCTTCTGTTCTGTTATAAACTCTCAGCTCAGCTTCCAGGAAGAGTCTTACCCCCACCCCCACCCCCCGTATCTCCCCTCAGTGTTCGTGTGCCCTGTGGAGGATTCCACCTTCAGTATCTTCCTCCTCGGCTTTCCATGCCCTCTCTGGAGGACTCTACCCTCTGTCTCCCCTCAGCTTCTATACTTCATCAGCACTCTTAGCTGCCACCTGGTTTCCAACACAGAGAACTACACAAACAAGTTACGACTTGCTTCTACATGCACCCATAAACCCAACTGTCAGCTGGATTTAGATAGATACTGTTTCTGCTGCTACGACACTATGATTATAAGAGGTAGTTTATCCAGCACCTGCTGTGTCCAGGCAAAACACTAGGTCATTTATATTGATCTCTTCCCAAACTCTATAGGTAGATATTCTTGTTTACTCTTCATCATCATCATCAATCATCATCATCATCATCATCAAGGTTTAGAGATGTTAAACAGTCTGCTCAAGATTATATTTTATGGGACTTGACTCAGAGCCTGAAAAGGTCACTGTTCCAAATTTGACATTGAGTTTTGAATTAGCCTACATTAGCTCCATGTGGTTTGGATGAGAAAGGCCCACATAGACTCATATGTTTGAATACTTGGCCCCAGTTGGTGCAACTGTTTAGGAAGATCAAAGGCTTGCCCTTCTTGGAGGTTTGTTACTGAGGCCTGCTTTTGAGGTTTCAAAGGACTCTCATTATTCCCAGTTTGTCTCCTTCTCTTTGCTTGGTGGTTGTGTCTCAAGACGTAGCTCTCAGCTACTGCTCCAGCACCATGCCTGCCTCTGCCGTGCTTCCTGCCGTGATGGTCATCGACTCTAACCCCGACACCATGAATGCCAGTTAAATGCCTTCCTTTACACACTGCTTTGGTCATGGCGTTTTATCTTAGCAATAGAAAGTAACTAAGACAAGCTTGAGGGAAAGATCCCACCAGTGTTAGCCAAGAACCTGTAATTTCCAAGGCTTTGTCATTTTAAAATTGTGATATACTCTTGCATATCAAGTCCAGACATATTTAATACAATAGATTACACACATTTATATACTGTACACCATGTGGACTTAAGTGTTCAGAACTGCTGGCATGCCCTTTGCTCTGGCTGGGAGAAGGGGACACCGTCCTGAACCATAACTGCAATAGGAGTGGAAAAAGAATAATCGTCACCGTGCTGTGCTCATAGCCAAGAACCATTGCCATGCTATAGTGGGTAAGCATGAGTGTTGTCTTGCCCTGCATGTGTGTAGGGTACACTATCTCAAACCATCACTGCAAGATGAGTGGAAAGAAAATGGCCACAATGCTGTACTGGGTAACTGCGGGTCTTGTCATGTTGTACTGGGCAACCATTTTACCAAGCCCCTGCAAGTAATGAGATTAGATAATAAATGAGATACTCAGAATGGCTCCTTAAAATCTAGAAAAAGTCATTTTAAAGATGTAGAAGTTTCAAAAAATTTTACCTTTGAATCAGTCTGTGAGAACTCCTGAAGACAAAATGAGCACTAGAAATACATAAAATCAGGACTAAAGAGATGGCTTAGCAGTTAAAAGCACTGGTGCCCTTCCTGATGAGGACCTGAGTTTCATTCTGAGCAACCACATGGCGGCTGGCTCACAACTGTTCACAACTCCAGTCCCAGGGCCTTCAATGCCCTCTTCTGGCCTCTGCAGATATCAGTCACACATATGGTGCACAGGCATACATGCAGGTAAAATACCCATATATGAAATACAAAATGGATATTAAGCCAATACATGAAATAAATAAATAATAAATATGCAAACTCTAAAAAGCATAAAAACTTTCTCATGATTTCCTGTATTTTTTAACAAAATCTTCCTTTCTTCCTGCCTTCCTTTTGTTTGTTATTTGTTATTGTGTGTGTTGTGTGCAGTGTATGCACCCATGCACGTGCATGCAGAGGCCACATCAAGACACTGAATGTCTTCTTCTATGGATGTTCTTTTTGTTACTCTCAGACAGGGTCTCTTATTGAATTTCAAACTCACTCTTTTGGCTAGGCTGGCTGAGCAGTGAGCCCAGGAATCCTGCTGAGGTTACAGGCCATGTGACTGCAGGCACATTCAGCCATGTCTGGCTTCTGCATGGGTGCTGGAGTGTAAGTCCAGGCTCTCATGTTTGCAGAGCAAGTGTTGTTACTGGCCTCTCCTCAGCCTCATTTTAACTTTTTTTCTCATGTGGATGACTATAGTTTGGCAATGTTGGCTATTTAGGTCATTTTCATATCTTTATTGTTCTAAGCAATGTTCATTGAATAGCCATGGTAATTAAGAATTTGCACCCATCCTTGAACATTTTAAATAAGTTCTTAAAATTGGAATTCATTTTTAAAAATTGGTATGATTATTGTCAGGCCATTCCTAGAAAGATGTACTGGTGTGTGTCCACCTCTTAGATACTCCCATGCCTACTTCCATTAGTACTTTTTACAGTTAATTGTTTTAATTTTTGCTAAATCAGTAGTTATTTGAACTTGTACCAAATACAATCTGTATCAAATGTGATGTTCAGTTTTCCAGTATAGTGTGTGGTAGTGGTTGCTTTAATACTCTGTGTCAAGAAACAGTTGAGGGAAGAGTCAGACAACCAAGACAGTCTGCAGAACTTGCTGTGATGTGAGGCAAAATTTCTTTCTTAAAGCAGGTAATGGAAAAAATAATTCCTCCAGGGTGGACTGTACAAAGAAGTCTTAGATCAAAACAAATAAGCAAACAAAAGCAAAACCCCAACAAAACCAAACTAATAAACAAAAACTCTTATGAAATAGACCTCTGAAAGTAACAGAAACTACCTTGATCACTAGAGAGGTAAGAATCAGCCATGCTGCTCATAGGAATAGGGATATGTTTTTTCCAGTTGTTAATTTTTTAATTTTACCATTGAATTAATTTTCTGTTAGCATACAAAGTAATGGGCTCGTTGTGGCATTTAAATCACATGTATCATTATACTTTGTTCTGCTTAGTCCCCCTTCCCCACCTCTCCTTGACCCTATAACCCTCTGGCTGTTCCCGGACAGCTCCCTCTGCTCTCATGGCAGATGGACTCCAGTACCCTTCTTCTCCCCCTCAGGATCTCTTCCTCCTCTGCTATGGACCGTCTAGTTCACACACACACACACACACACACACACACACACACACACACACAAAAAAAAAAAAAAAAAAAACCACACACACACACACACAACACACACACAACACATACACACACATACACACAACACATACACACACACACACACAAAAACACACACACACAACACACACAACACATACACACACACATACACAAACACATGCACACACATACACACACACCACATACACACACATACACACACATACACACACACTCACAACACATACACACACATACACACACACACACACACACACACATGGTTTTAAGTTTAGATTCCCCATATGCACATTGTGATAGTAGGGAGAAGTCAGTGATAGGCAGAACAGACTGGTCTATGTACCCTACAAGAATATAGTACTTTCTAAACTGTCATGAGACTTTTGGGCAAAGAAATATCTAGTGTCCCCAGCAAACTCCTGGGTTTGTCATTGGATACCGGGTTATATAACTCAAAACCCAGCCTCAGTAAGCAACAGCAAGACTGTGCTCTTCAAACCCGAGTGTGCATCAATTTAGTCACTTTCTGGCTGTGTGGCCTCCATCAGGTGACTTGATCAGAGCCTAGGCTCCTGCTCTGGTGACATAAGGACATTACTGTCACCCTGCTCACCGCAGAGGCCCTGTTAACTCAGGAAAGATGATTGGTGTGTGTGTGTGTGTGTGTGTGTGTGTGTGTGTGTGTGTGTTGTTCTTGCTGTTGTTGTTCTTGTTGTTGCTGTTGGTGGTGGTGGTGGTTTTTGCTTTTTGGGGAGCCTGCCACCCAGGTCCCAAATAAATCATACAGGGAGAGACTTATTATTACTTATAAATGCCAGGCTTAGCTTGGGTTATTTCTTGCCAGCTCTTATTAACTCAAATTATCCCATCTATCTTTGGCCTGGGGGCTTTTATCTTTCTCTATTCCTGTATACCTTTTCTTTCCTTCTTATTCCATGTCCTGCTGTGTAGCTGCTTGACTGGGTGGCTGGGTGGTTGGCCCTAGCATCCTCCTCTCTTTGTTCTCTTCTCTTTCTTCCTTTTCTTCCCAGATCTCTCCTTCTATATATTCTCTCTGCCTGTCAGCCCCACCCATCCTTTCTCCTGCCTCACTATTGGCCATTCAGCTTTTTATTAGACCATTAGGTGTTTTAGACAGGCACAGTAACACAGCCTCACAGAGTTAAACAAATGCAACATAAAAGAATGCAACACATCTTTGCATCATTAAACAAATGTTCCACAGAACAAACAAATGTAACACATCTTAAAATAATATTCTACAACGTTTCCCCTTTTTGTCTAAATAAACAGAAAGGTTTTAACTTTAACATAGTAAAAGTATACACAATAAAAAATTATCAAGTAAGGATTACATTTACAATATTCTGTCTATTTGTAGTTAGCACAATTAGAGAAAATAATGCATTATCTATCTTATTTTAGAGAATTCAAAGTTTTACACCTAATTTACCTTCTATCATAACTAAGGAAAACTGTAACTGTAACTATCTAGCTTTCAATTCTAGCAAAGACCCAGAAGGATGTAATATTATCTAACAACAGAGACATTTGGCTGCCTGGACAGTCACCCAAAATTCCTCTGCAATGTTGGGACATCCATCTTCAGTCTAAAGGCCCAGAATATCTGGCAAACTTTTCAGTGAAGCAGGAAATTTGAAGGACTGTCCCACCTTGGATTGGCAAAAATCATCACTTTCCTCTTTGTCCTGCATAATGTCTGGCAGACTCTTCAGTGAAGCAGGAAACCTGAAGGACCATCCCATCTTGTTTGGCAAAGTTTAGCAGTCACTTTCCTGTGGGTCCTGCATGTCCAGTCTGCACAGTACACAGTGAAGCAGTCAAGGAAAAGCAGTTTCAGCCCAAATGGGATAGTCTTGCCTCAGTGAAAGCAAACTCCTATGGAATTCCTTCAATGCCCTTCTCCTTTTATGAAGAAAATGGGTGCTGCCAGGAGCAGATGTGTGTCATTGTCATGAAAAACATCAGGTTAGTAAACAACTTAAATACCATAGTCTGTAGATCTTTGAAGCATTTGAAAACCATCTATTTGTCTAAAATATACCTATTTAACCTGGAAAACACAGATTAATTCCTAACATAATTTCTTAATTATACATTGCATTTTTAAATGATCTGCATAAACACAATACCCCAAACAAGAGTAGAAACATATATGCAGTGTAACAAAATCAACTTTGAATTTGTATCAATATACCAAAATTCATGCCAATGCTAAATATCTGAGATTAGTAGTTGTCCCTTTTTCCTATATTCCTATATTCCCCCAAATGATAACAAACATCCATAACCCACCAAATAACCAACCACCACCCACTCCATCTCTTGTTCTCCAGACTGCTTCCAGTTGTCTGTGGGTGAAGACATCATTAAGGTCCTTGAGAAATTTTGGGATGATGGTCAAGTCCTGGGAAGATCAGCTATAATCTTTGTTGATAGATATCACCTGTCAAGATTCAGGAGGTCTCCCCTGATCAAACCTGATCCATCTCATTCCTGAAGGAATCCACAGTCTCTCATCTTCTGTGGGAACAAAACTCCAAAGTATGTTTGATTTCTATTTGACAAATACATTTTTGACTTCTTTTTTAAAGTTAAGATAGCCCTAAAGTATCTAGGTTGGTCCAATTGTGCAGTCCTGCTCACAAGACCATGTCTGCTAGCAACTGTCTTTTGCCCATCAGCATTCAAAAAAAAAAATTCAAAATCAACACAATAACATACAGGATCTAGACTCCCTGTGTATTTCTCATCTCTACGTGGCTTATACTTTTTTTATATTACTTTACTTCTCTCTTTAAAAATTTTACTTTATTATTCTTAACTATTTCTTTTATGACTGCCCATACCCTTTTTCTTTCTTTCTTAAGCCTACACACATTATAAAACACACTGGAACCTGTTCAGAGTTATTTTTCCATCTGAATCTCTTTTACTGCATATCTCTTGTTGTTTTTGACTGTGAAGGCAAACTTTAAACTGGTGAGCAACAGTTGGATACTCTGCATTGCTCTGCTTGCTTCTCAGGTTGTGAAAGCCAAGCCTAAAGCTCACAGCCCAGTTGGAGGTGAGTGACCAGGAACTGCATTCAGCCTTCCTAGCTGTAGGAAGTTGGTACCTGCACTGCCACAAGTGGGTTTTTACTTTGCTTGCCATTTCTAGTTTCTATTTAGCACTACCAGCTGAACATCAGCACCTCTTAAAGGAGCCATGTTCTCTTCCTTCCTTCCTTCCTTTTATTCTTTCTTCCTTTCTTTTTTTTCTTCCAGATTTCTTAGACTCTATTGTGGGAATTCAATCTCTAGATTCATAGAGATATATTGCACAAATGCAACCTTCAAACATTTCAAGGACCTAGAGAATATGACATTTAAATGTTTTAATAACTTAGAATTTTTTTTGACATGAGACATGACTGCTCCTGGCAGCACCACTCTACTCCTGAGGGGATAATGGGCACTGAAGACATTCCATATGGAGTTTGTCTTCTTTTTGGTAAAACTGGTCTATTGGGCAAAGAACTGCCCTTGCCTTGATTGCTGACAGTAAGTATGCTGTCCAATCTGGATATGCAAGACACAAGGAAAAGTGACTGCTTGCCAAGACAGGGTAGGACAGTCCTTCATATTTTTCTGCTTCTGAAAATAGCTTGTCAGATATTCTAGGCTTATAGTCAAAGTTGAATGCCCAGCGTTACAGAGAAACATTGGATGACCAGCAGTTTTTGTCATTTCTTGGTATTTTTTGGAAGTTGTTTGCTTGCACTACCTGCTTACTCAGGCAATATTATTTTTCTTCTCAGGTCTTTGATGGGGTTGAGGACTAGATAATTATAGTTATAATCCTCTTGATATGCTAAGGGCATATTAGGTGCAAGACTTAGACTCTTCAGGATAGGACAGCTATTGGAGTAATCTCTGTAATTTGCCAATTACCTATGGTCTGGACATTTAGAATATGATTCTTGCTTGATGTTATTTTTATAGGTTGTAGTTCCCTTTTTGTTTATGTTACTATCTTTTCTTTCTTCTGGACAATATACTTGGTAATTGTTCTTATTGTGTGTGTGTGTGTGTGTGTGTGTGTGTGTGTGTGTGTCTCATTATATTAGGATTAGAACCCTTTTATTTAGATGAAAAAGGGGAAGTGTTGTGGGAATTCCATTTGTTCAGCCAATGGCTTTGCGGGTAACAAGCCATAGGGCATGGTCTTGTCTGCACACATGACTGGATATGAGCTGAGGAAGAGGGGTCATGCACTCTTGGGTGATCAGAGTGGGAGCAAGTGGTGGAGAGCATGGCTTGTGGTTAGTCTTCATCGCCCCTGCGTAGAAGGGCAGGACAACTGCAGCTGGATCATCAGTGGTGTCTTGTTCTGTATTTGTGAGTCTTTTTTTCCATTGTACCCCTTAATAAATTATTGACCAGACTTTTGTGGGTTCTCACTTCAACGCCCTACATGGAAATTCAGCCCACATTGGTATGCCAAAATGTTATTGGTTGGTTTTTAGTCTTTTGCTCTTTGGGGGCCTGCCATGCAGCTCCCAAATAAATCACACAGAGAGAGACTTATTATTACCTATAAATGCCAGGCCTTAGCTTGGCTAATTTCTTGTCACCTTTTTTTTTTAACTTTAAATTATCCCATCTACCTTTTGCCTCTATGGCTTTTTCCTTTTCTTATTTCTGTATATTTTACTTTCACTCTTACTCCATGGCTGGCTGGGTGGCTGGGTGGTTGGCCCCTAGCATCCTTCTCTCTTTGTTCTCTTCTCTTTCTTCCTTTTCTTCCCAGATCTCTCCTTATATATATTCTCTGCCTGTCAGCCCCGCCTATTCTTTCTCCTGCCTCGCTGTTGGCCATTCAGGTCTTTATTAGACCATCAGGTGTTTTAGACAGGCAAAGTAACATAGCTTCACAGAGTTAAACAAATGCAACATAAAAGAATGCAACACATCTTTGCATCGCTAAACAAATCTTCCACAGCATAAACAAATGTAACACATCTTTTTTTTTTTTTTTTTTTAAACCATGGCCTCTTTGTTTCTCTTTAAATCTTTATTTATTCTGTATACAGTGTTCTGCCTGCATGTGTCCCTGCAGGCCAGAAGAGGGCACTACATCTCATTTTGGGTGGTTGTGAGCCACCATGTGGTTGCTGGGAATTGAACTCAGGACCTCTGGAAGAACAGTCAGTACTCTTAACCACTGAGCCATCTCTCCAGCCCCATGAGCCATCTCTCCAGCCCCAAATGTAACACATCTTAAAATAATATTCCACAACAGGTGTGCGAAGGTCTCTGTAAACAAGAATGAGAACTACGAAGTTAAATGTGGTGGTACATTGGGGGGGGGGTTGGTAAGTATGATCAAAGACAGTACCAAACTCTCA